>NC_069502.1:105984840-106284840 GCF_027579735.1 Bombina bombina
CTTGTACTTATTGCCCTATAACTTGCATAAAAAGCAAAGAATATGTAAACATTGTGTATTTCTAAACTCAATTTTTTTTTTCTAAACTCAGGACACAATTTAAAAACTATTTAGCATGGGTGTTTTTTGGTGGTTTTAGATGCATAAGAGATTTTGGGGGTCTCATCATATTTTATATATTTTTTTATAGTAAATTATATGATACTAGTACTAAAGCCCATGTACACGGGCCATTTTTTTCAGAACAGCGGTCCCACCCCTTGCTCTCTCCCCCCTTTCTTTTGCTCTCTCTCTTCCCCCCCTCTCTTTTGCTTTCTTTCCCCCCTCTCTTTTGCTTTCTCTCCCCCCTCTCCTTTGTTCTCTCTCTCCCCTCTTTTGCTCTCTCTCTCCCCTCTTTTGCTCTCTCTCTCCCCTCTTTGGCTCTCTCCATCCTTTCTTTTGCTCTCTCTCCCCCCTCTTTGGCTCTCCCCCGCCCCCTTTGGCTCTCCCCCCCCCTCTTTGGCTCCCCCCCTCTTTGGCTCTCCCCCCCTCTTTGGCTCTCCCCCCCCCCCTATTTGGCTCTCTGCCCCCCCCCGCCTTCTCTTTGGCTCTCTGCCCCCCCGCCTTCTCTTTGGCTCTCTGCCCCCCCCCTGCCTTCTCTTTGGCTCTCTGCCCCCCCCCTTCTCTTTGGCTCTCTGCCCCCCCCCCTTCTCTTTGGCTCTCTGCCCCCCCCTTCTCTTTGGCTCTCTGCCCCCCCCTTCTCTTTGGCTCTCTGCCCCCCCCTTCTCTTTGGCTCTCTGCCCCCCCCCCTTCTCTTTGGCTCCCTGCCCCCCCCTTCTCTTTGGCTCTCTGCCCCTGCCCCCCCCTTCTCTTTGGCTCTCTGCCCCCCCCCTTCTCTTTGGCTCTCTGCCCCCCCCTTCTCTTTGGCTCTCTGCCGCCCCCCCTTCTCTTTGGCTCTCTGCCCCCCTTCTCTTTGGCTCTCTGCCCCCCCCCCTTCTCTTTGGCTCTCTGCCCCCCCCCCCTTCTCTTTGGCTCTCTGCCCCCCCCTTCTCTTTGGCTCTCTGCCCCCCCCTTCTCTTTGGCTCTCTACCCCCCCCCTTCTCTTTGGCTCTCTGCCCCCCCTTCTCTTTGGCTCTCTGTCCCCCCCCCTTCTCTTTGGCTCTCTGCCCCCCCCCCTTCTCTTTGGCTCTCTGCCCCCCCCCCCTTCTCTTTGGCTCTCTGCCCCCCCCCCCTCTCTTTGGCTCTCTGCCCCCCCCCTTCTCTTTGGCTCTCTGCCCCCCCCCTTCTCTTTGGCTCTCTGCCCCCCCCCCTTCTCTTTGGCTCTCTGCCCCCCCCCCTTCTCTTTGGCTCTCTGCCCCCCCCCCCTTCTCTTTGGCTCTCTGCCCCCCCCCTTCTCTTTGGCTCTCTGCCCCCCCCCCCCTCCTGCTCCCTCTCTGGCTCTCTGCCCCCCCCCCCCCCCTCCTGCTCCCTCTCTGGCTCTGTCTTCGCGGGACCCCGCCCGGCCACGCCCCATCGCGGCAACACCCGCCCGGCCACGCCCCTCGCGACGCCCGACCACGCCCCTCGCGACGCCCAGTCACGCCCCTCGCGACGCCCGGTCACGCCCCTCGCGACGCCCGGCCACGCCCCTCGCGACGCTCCCGTCGGCCACAAACAGCTGTGAGGTCTGGGGAGCGCGTTGCCGCTTCTCACGCAGCAGACCTCACAGCTGTTGAGTAGCTCGCGCTCCCTATCTCACAGCTGCTTGTATGCTGTGTACCTCGCGCTCCCAATCTGTCAGCTGTCAGCTATGCCGAGGTGCGCGAGAATAGAATCTAAGGCCAAGTGTTTGTCTGTACTGCGCATGACGGCTTCAGACAAACACTTGTCTTTTATAATATAGGATGATGAAAATAATGGTATCTTTAGACAGTCCATTTAATGGTGAGAAAACCTGTATATAATATGTGTGGGTACAGTAAATGAGTAAGAGGGAAATTACAGAAAAACACAAACACTGCAGAAATAAAAAGAACAGCCCTGGTCCTTAACGGTAAGAAAATTTGAAAAATTGTCTGGTCACTAAGGGGTTAAAGGGACAAGAAATCCAAAAAATATTTAATGATTCAGAAAGAGCATGCAATTTTAAACAACTTTCCAATGTCCTTCTTTTATCTAATGGGATTCGTTTCCTTGAAAACCTTTCTTGAAAAGCATACTTAGATAGGTTCAGGAGTTAGCTGCTGATTGGTGGCTGCATCAATATACATATATATCTTCACATTTTGACTATAACCTTTTGAAGTCTTGATCTGGCTCTCTAACTTGTACTATTACCATTTGTTTTAGTGTTAGAGATCTATTTATTTTCTTTCAGGTATTTTGCTTGCTAATGGGGAGAATTGGAAAGTCATGAGAAGATTTGCTCTTTCAACTTTAAGAGATTTTGGAATGGGAAAGAAATCTTTAGAAGATCAAATTAATGAAGAAAGTGATTACTTAATTCAAAAGTTTGAATCTTACAAAGGTTAGTACTTTTACATGATTTATTTTACACATTCTTCCATAAAAAAGAAAAAAAGTTTTTTTAGAGAATTACAAATCCTATGCTATATCATGTTGATCAAGAAATTCAGGACAATAATTATGTGCCACATATCTTTATTTGATTGTTAGCATGTGTTCCTTTTTTTGGTTACATGCCTCATTCTGTTATACCTATTTCTTTTTTTTTTAATAATAATAATAATTAGAACTAAAGAAGACTATGTACTTCGGTTTTTGAATTTGTTGTTGACAAAGACTATTTCTTAAATTTAATGTTGATAGATAATACCAGCGATTCGTGAAATGTAAGAACCTTGAATGCAAAATTAAAAAAAGTAAAATGAACATGTTAGTGTATTTTTGGAATTAGCATCAACTTCCTACATCAGAATTAAACTCACCTTAATTCTCCTTGGAAATATTAACACTTATCTGAGCCACTCAATACAATCCATCCAACAAATATTAATATTTAACTATTATTATGCCTCATTGAACAGAATTTATATAACAGCAGTACTTATTACACTTTATCACCATTGCAAAAAAAAAATGACATTAACCCTTAACCTATTGGTGCAAACCATTAGCAAAGACCCCTCATCCATTAGAAGCTCTTGCCCAGTGCATTCATCTTCCTGGGCCTTCTTTATAGCTTTGTCATTGATGGTCTCCTTTCTTCAAACGTAGTTGAAACATAAGTTCTTAATCATTTTCAACAGAATAAAGGCACAGAACGGCTCTAGTATTCAGTTTCATCCATGGTTTTCTCCATGAGTCTGAGGGAGTAGAGAAATATATCATTGTTTTTATTTTTTTCTATAGGTTCCCTGATTTATAAAGTAAATAAAAAAGCGGTATAGTCATGGACTCAATGTCAGAAATAATCTGACGTTTGAAACTCGCATGAAATAAATTAATACATTTAGACAAAAAATTACATTTTATTGAAATTACATTTGTAATTATAGCTATTTCTATTTTAATTTACTGCAGGACAACCATTTGAGAACAAAATGATCATGAATGCTGCTGTTTCCAACATAATAGTTTCCATATTACTTGATCATCGATATGATTATGAGGACCCAGTATTGCTCAGGCTTATGGAAATAATTAATGAAAACGTAAAGCTTTTGGGTAGTCCAATGGTCATGGTAAGTTCTCATTTAAGCTTAATTAAAAGCAAATAATTTTGCAATATGACATTTTTTTTAATAACTTTCTAAAGAGTACATACTGTTTAAGAATGGTAATGGTGTCCATAGTTTGTCCACACCAAATGCTAGAAGTTATTGAAAATACTGCCACATGTGACTAATATGAGGCTGATTTCAGATCAGCATTGTATTGTTAAAATTGGTCCAATATTAACTGCAAACCTTTTATATGTATTAATATAATTGTCTAACTACCTATTACAGCACATTAGCTTACATTAATTTGTTATATCACATATTTAGTTCTATCTAAAACTGTTAGTAGCTGCTGGAAAAAAAAAACATGACTACTGCTCTAACAGAATGCTAATAATATGACTCCAACTATAACAATGAGCTACATTAAAAAACAAAACAAAAAAAAAAAACACTAATTTGTTAAACAAATATTTTGCTGAAACAAATTTGCCCCAACTTCGCTCCTGGATTTCAAAGAGATAAAAACAAAACAAAAAACACCATCTATAAAACAGTGCACTCTATCATATGGACAAAAGAAAAAACTTCAAGAAAATAAAAACAAGACATTCTTACAAACTTTGACATAGCAAGACATGACCACAAGATGACATATGATACGTCACTAACCCATCTCTGGTAAATGGGATTTAGCATAGACTTGCAAAATCAAGTTGCAGGCTAATGTTAGTGCATTTCAGCAATATTGCTTATCACAACCTTTGCTTTTATTAGCATCCCTCTTGTAATCTGGGCCAAAATATGTATTTAGTAACACAATATTCAGTTTCAATATTCACAATATTCCATTTCAAATGCTTCTGTATCTTCTCATTCTAAAAATACTGATCAAACGGTTAGATGAATATGTTAAATAAAAATAATCTTGCAGTAAAACTCAAATATAAATTAAAAGAAAGAGGAATCCAATCAGTTTTTTGTGACACTTTTTGTTACATCACTAGTTATTCAAATTGATGCTCACTATGTAATGTTTATAAATGTGACTGGTCAGATAAGTGAAAGTCTAAATATATTTGGCCACAAAAGCATTTGTTTACTCTTAGCTAAACTCATTAAAGTCAATGGTCATCAGGCTACAAGCATTCCTCAGTTGGTATCAGTGCCGGATTGGCCCGCCAGGATAGTGGAAATTTTCGCAGTGGGCCACTGTCAACGTAGGGCCGCATCCTTGGTCAGGGAGCAATCCTTCAAGGTTACTCAGCTCCTGACGAGGGTGTGGAGGCAGAAAAGTGGCTCTGGGCAAGGTAGGGATATGAAAGTTGGGTTGGAAGGGGGTGCTTAGGCCGGTCTTCAAAGATTTACAGGGCCAATCTGATTTCAAAGTCCAGTAGGTATGCTTATTTTTCCTCTAACTTAAAGGGACATGAAACCCAAAAAATTTATTTCATGATTCAGATAGAGAATTCAATTCTAAACAACTTTCCAATTTACTTCTATTATTTAATTTGCTTCCTTCTCTTGTTATCGTTTGCTGAAAAGTTTATCTAGGCAAGTTCATGAGCAGCAGAGAAACTAGGTTCTAGCTGTTGATTGGTGGCTGCATATATATATTGCATGTGATTGGCTCACCCATGTGTTCAGTTAGAAACTAGTAGTGCATTGCTGCTCCTTCAACAAATGATACCAAGAGAATGAAACAGATTAGATAATAGAAGTAAATTAGAAAATTGTTTAAAATTGTATTCTCTTTCTGAATCATGAAAGAAAAATTTTGGGTTTCATGTACCTTTAAGTATATTTTTTACCTGTCCTTGTAAAGAGTAGAAGGGAGAGATTATTTACTGTATGATAACTCCTATACTGCTTTTGTTGTGCCCATTTTAACTTGTGCGTGTATTACAAGCTGAAAGTAAACACGACCACACAAATGCAAACTAAATTTGAGCTTGCTAGATTAACTTGTCTGAAGTCCTCACAAAAAGAGTTAGAGCTAAAAAAAATAATTAAATACATTAAAATAAAGTGTTACACTTATATATACAATATCTAATAAACATATTTACATAAATATTAAAATTAAAAGGTTATAAGGGTTAAAAGGTATATGATAAGGTATTTGAATGAAAAGGGTTATTATGTATACAAAAATGTGTATATATACAAATATTTAAAGGTGCATACATGTATATTTGTGTTTATATATATATATATATATATATATATATATATATATATATATATATTTGTGTTTATATATATATATATATATATATATATTTGTGTTTATATATATATATATATATATATATATATATATATTTGTGTTTATATATATATATATATATATGTGTGTGTGTATATATATATATATATATATGTGTGTGTGTGTATATATATATATATATATATATATATATATATATATATATATATATATATATATATATATATATATATATATATATATATATGTATACAGGGAGTGCAGAATTATTAGGCAAGTTGTATTTTTGAGGATTAATTTTATTATTGAACAACAACCATGTTCTCAATGAACCCAAAAAACTCATTAATATCAAAGCTGAATAGTTTTGGAAGTAGTTTTTAGTTTGTTTTTAGTTATAGCTATTTTAGGGGGATATCTGTGTGTGCAGGTGACTATTACTGTGCATAATTATTAGGCAACTTAACAAAAAACAAATATATACCCATTTCAATTATTTATTTTTACCAGTGAAACCAATATAACATCTCAACATTCACAAATATACATTTCTGACATTCAAAAACAAAACAAAAACAAATCAGTGACCAATATAGCCACCTTTCTTTGCAAGGACACTCAAAAGCCTGCCATCCATGGATTCTGTCAGTGTTTTGATCTGTTCACCATCAACATTGCGTGCAGCAGCAACCACAGCCTCCCAGACACTGTTCAGAGAGGTGTACTGTTTTCCCTCCTTGTAAATCTCACATTTGATGATGGACCACAGGTTCTCAATGGGGTTCAGATCAGGTGAACAAGGAGGCCATGTCATTAGATTTTCTTCTTTTATACCCTTTCTTGCCAGCCACGCTGTGGAGTACTTGGACGCGTGTGATGGAGCATTGTCCTGCATGAAAATCATGTTTTTCTTGAAGGATGCAGACTTCTTCCTGTACCACTGCTTGAAGAAGGTGTCTTCCAGAAACTGGCAGTAGGACTGGGAGTTGAGCTTGACTCCATCCTCAACCCGAAAAGGCCCCACAAGCTCATCTTTGATTATACCAGCCCAAACCAGTACTCCACCTCCACCTTGCTGGCGTCTGAGTCAGACTGGAGCTCTCTGCCCTTTACCAATCCAGCCACGGGCCCATCCATCTGGCCCATCAAGACTCACTCTCATTTCATCAGTCCATAAAACCTTAGAAAAATCAGTCTTGAGATATTTCTTGGCCCAGTCTTGACGTTTCAGCTTGTGTGTCTTGTTCAGTGGTGGTCGTCTTTCAGCCTTTCTTACCTTGGCCATGTCTCTGAGTATTGCACACCTTGTGCTTTTGGGCACTCCAGTGATGTTGCAGCTCTGAAATATGGCCAAACTGGTGGCATCTTGGCAGCTGCACGCTTGACTTTTCTCAGTTCATGGGCAGTTATTTTGTGCCTTGGTTTTTCCACACGCTTCTTGCGACCCTGTTGACTATTTTGAATGAAACGCTTGATTGTTCGATGATCACGCTTCAGAAGCTTTGCAATTTTAAGAGTGCTGCATCCCTCTGCAAGATATCTCACTATTTTTGACTTTTCTGAGCCTGTCAAGTCCTTCTTTTGACCCATTTTGCCAAAGGAAAGGAAGTTGCCTAATAATTATGCACACCTGATATAGGGTGTTGATGTCATTAGACCACACCCCTTCTCATTACTGAGATGCACATCACCTAATATGCTTAATTGGTAGTAGGCTTTCGAGCCTATACAGCTTGGAGTAAGACAACATGCATAAAGAGGATGATGTGGACAAAATACTCATTTGCCTAATAATTCTGCACTCCCTGTATGTATATATATATATATATATATATATATGTATATGTGTATATATATATATATATATATATATATATATATATATATATATATATAAAACACATATATACACATGTATACACATATATACATATGTATATACACTTTGGAGCCATTTCCACCTAAATATCTGAAAATATAAAGAATCTTTTTTTATTCAATTGTAATATTTATTGTACAGTAAATATTTTGCATTCCAATATTTTTCATATAGCGGCAAATGTTCTATTTTTTTTTTAAATAGATATTTTATATATTTATATATATATATATATATATATATATATATAAAAGGGGTGGTTTATAGGCGCAAAACATGGAGATAACTAAACCAATATTATAGTGTTAATCTGCAACAAGTATGAACATACAATAAACTTCCTCCCAGTCTTGAATAGATCTAACAAAGGAAAGTTATTTTATAAGATTACACAAATTCTTATATATATAGATTCATTCCAAAATACAAACAAGTCTAGTCTCCAAGATACTCAGAAAATGTCATCTGGCATCTATGTAAAATTACTGACAAGCAATGATCATGCGATTTGAACATAAAAATATATAAAATACTCTAAGCATAAAATTGTTCAAAAATAGTTATATAAAATCTTGGGATATATAATAAAAACCACAGTAAAAATCATATATATATATATAAAAAAAAAAAAAAAACCTCAATCCTTATGAGGTAAGAGCTGCACAGAATAGGTCTGCAATAGACACCGGGTGCTTCCACTTTGTATGTTAACAGGATCTCAGGCTTGCGTTTCAATTCCCATGAATCAGACGTAGTGTCATGCAAAAACGAAAGAGAGCAAATAGTGCAATCCTGTCTCTTTATTTCATAAAACACACACTCATTAAAAAATGCTTACAATTTCTAACCTCCATACATATGAGGTAATTTACGCACATATAAAAGGCCCCTCTGGGATAGTATGGAACCAAGTGCTCGCACAAGTCCTTTATGTATGTCCTGTCACTGCAGCATAACTAACAAATCCTGATGCTTTTTAAAGGTTCCCTTAATACCAGGGCGGTGGTACGCAGCCATCTTGTATCCCTTGCGCCTATTGGTTCTCGGCGACTAGGTGATACTGGCTAAACAGTTAATTGTACCTATTGGTCTTTACCCTTCACATGGTACTTAATTCATCCTATTGGGTAGCGGACCTGCTTACGTCCTGTGTGTAGTATCTTATTGGCTGTAACTTTTTAATACATAATACGGATATTTTCATATCCTAGCAACTGCGGTTCTTTAATAGAACATTAAGGTTTGCGGTATTGTGAATATTACTTATATTCCTTAAAAATGTCATAACTTGTATTCTAATACATTTTTATCCTATCGATGACACTTAGAAATAGCAATATTCGGCTTAGACCTCTATACATGTTATATATCTCTAAAGAGTAATATTGACCCTTAAACGTTATATATATATATATATATATATATATATATGTGTGTGTGTGTGTGTGTGTGTGTGTGTGTGTGTGTGTGAGACCACCTCAAGTCCTAGTGTAGTATCACTCTCATGTTTTCAAATATAGCTCCTCACCAGCTTACATATTAAGTATTAAGAGCATCACACATATATACACAAACAATATATTTCTTGAGACTCTAATGGATACTTTACTAAAAACAAATATCTTAGAGTTCTAATGGTTTTAATACAGTATAGTATATCATACAGTGAAGTGATTACCTTATTTATATCAAAACGAAGCATTTAAAAACTATATATATATATATATATATAAATTTAAAAATGTGACATAATCTATTAACCTCCATTGTACATTTTTAAAAAAGAGATATTACTGTGGCTATATAAAAATCTATATATAACATTTTTTTTTTACTAAAGAATAAATCAGGAATTATTAAACAAAATTTCATATAATTAAAAAATATGATGTCCATATATAATTAAAACAATTAAATAATCAATAAATAATTATATTCATACAATTAAAAAATGTATTATGGAATGTATTATAAAATGTCATATATAATTTACTATAAATTATAAAAGAAAGGGAACATT
Organism: Bombina bombina; assembly: GCF_027579735.1. Lineage (NCBI taxonomy): Eukaryota > Metazoa > Chordata > Amphibia > Anura > Bombinatoridae > Bombina > Bombina bombina. The sequence goes on from NC_069502.1 coordinate 105,994,611, forward strand.
ATTAAATTATACTAAACATGCTGCCAGGTCTATATCTTTAATTAGACCTGAGGGAACTAGAGTACCCAGAGTATAAATCCAAAAGGTATCCTTTTTTCTTAACTGAAGTTCCCTGTTCGCACCCCTAGTGTTCCTATTTACATGTTCTAAAACAGTTCCTCTCAGACATGAGGGATTTCGATTGTGTTTATCTCTGTAGTGTGCTGAGAGGTTATGTGACTTTTCCCCTTGTTCTATATTTGTAATGTGCTCCATGAGTCTCTTTTTAAAAGGTCTAATAGTGCGCCCGACATACTGGAGCCCACAGCCACAATGCAAGAGATAAACAACGTGGTCTGCCTTACAATTGCACAGTGTTTTTATCTCATATTTCTTTCTCGTAGTTTTAGATGTAATTTCTCTCGTAGGTTTATTGCTCATAAAGTGATGGTAACAAGCTACACAATTAAACCTGTTACACTTAAAAAAAACAGTTTTTGCTTTCTGTAGCCAGTTCTTATCATTGTGAAGATTGTTCTTTAGTTGGCTTGGAGCTAAGATATTTTAAAGACTCTGGTTCTTTCTGAATATAACCTTCGGTTCATTTTCTGTTACTCTATTTAATAGATTGTCTTTTTTTAGAATGTGCCAGTGTTTCTCTATTATTTGTTTGATTTCTGGTGCTTCCTCATTGTATGTGGTAATAAAATTAGCTATATTTGATGATTCAGTATCTATTTTACTCGTTTTTTTTTTCTCTTTGTTAGTGTCTAACAGTGTTGCCCTATCTAGGCTTCTTACTCTATTAAGAGCATTTCAATTTTATGTGGGTTATACCCCCTAGCTCTGAATTTGCTATGTAGTTCACCTGCCTCTTTCTCAAAATCCTCCTTCTTAGAGCAATTTATCTTAATACGTTGGAATTGCCCCATAGGGAAGTTGTTAATCCACTTTAGATCATGGCCACTTCTGGTATGTAGATACCCGTTACTTACAAAAAGGATACGGCTGCACAACGGGTCTTCAAAAAACGTCAAATGTATTTATTTAGAATATGTACCAAACATATAGGCACATACCAAGGCAGACAGCTGGAACAAAAAAAAGCAGTCTGACGCGTTTTACGCCCCCTAGTGGTGCTTAATCATAGACGTAGTTAGTGTACACAATAGACATCCTTTTATAGGGCGAAACATGCCCACACACTTGCCCATATTAATGAAAAGCATGAAAAGAGACAATTGCTCAATATATGTATATATGTTGAAATTGTGTGCACTATCTGCACAAATAAAACAAAACAAAATATTCATCCAGTTCACTAAATGTAAAAAGATTTTAAAAATGATGTGTCATTATCATTGATACTTAAAAGTTATTAGTATAAGGGACATTACAATTTTTTGAAAGGAAGGGACATTGAAAAACATAATTATTATGTACTTAACACAGGCATATCACCATATCCTATAAATAGAGGCTAAATATCATGCAAATTATTAATACTGACGTTAGTGTGAACAACACATACCCCTATTACATATTCTATACCATATTACACTGCTTTTAGCCTCCTAAACTCATACAATAGGAAATTATATTCTATAGAAAATAACTAATGTCCTATTCTTTATTCATTCCACTAGGAATTCTTGTTTTTAATCTAAATATCCACTATAACTCCTTTTTATCCAAGATTTTTGATTTGTTTCCTCCTCTGATTGGCATTTTTGCAACATCAACAGCCTTAATTGAAAATTTACTAACATTTGTAAAGTGTAAACCATTGAAGTGCTGGGCTACTGTAGAATCTTTATTATAATTCTTCACATCATTGTAATGTTCCAGAGCCCTAGTACCCATACTGACAGTGGCAAATCAAGCACTCCAACAGGTACACCACAAATGTTGCTTTGCAATTGGCATAAAAATCAATGGTATAAAAGGAGCTATCAACTGTAGATCTAAATTATTTGGTCAAATTTACCATACCACAGGTCAGGCACCCCCAAGTCCCACATTTAAAGTTACCCTTTGTGGTCAACCAAGTATTATCTTTTCTAGTTTTCTGTACTAGACTAGGTGCTAGTTTGGTTGCTAGGGTCACAGGCTTTTTAGACACAAATTTACATTGACCTATGGGGGGATATTTATCAAAGCCTCAACTTTAATGCATTCGCCAGCACCAATACTCTCGCCTAACATTGTGGCCGCGTATCTCAATACGCTCTCCTTATTTATAAAAAAAGCCAGCAAAAAGATGCGCACCAAGTATGGGGCAATAAGCATCGGACTGTTGTTAACTAGCAGTCATCGATCTTGTGTCTATTTGGCTTTTTACCAACTTTATTTATACCCTGTCACGAAACGCTGCCACTATACTAAAATGTTTAACCCCTATCCCGCCACTCTCTGACCCAGCCGCAACATAAATAAAGTTATAAACCCCTATCCCGACGCTCCCCGACCCCACTGCAACATAAATAAAGTTATTTACCCCTATTCCACTGCCACTAAATAAATGTATTAACCCCTAAACCTCTGGCCTCTCACATCACCACCACTAACTAAACCTATTAACCCCTAAACTGTCAGCCCCTCACATCACCACCACTAACTAAACCTATTAACCCCTAAACTGTCAGCCCCTCACATTGTCATAAACTATTTACCCCTAAACCTAACAACCCGCTAACTTTAAATTAAAATTACAACATCCCTATCTTCAAATAAATTTAAACTTACCTGTAGAATTAAAATAAACTATTTTAAACTATTAATTAACCTACCCTAACTATTATCCTACAATTAAATTAAACTACCAATTAAATTAACTACATTATATATTAAAAAAAACCTAACCCTACTCAAATTATTTAAATATACTAGTAAACTTTATTAAAAGTACTACATTACCAAAAAAATAAATAAAAATAAGTTACAAAAAAACCCCCACTAAATTATGAACAATAAAAAACCACATTATAAAAAATAAAAAAGAATTACACCTAATCTAATAGCCCTATCAAAATAAAAAAGCCCCCCAAAATAAAAAAACCTAGTCTACAATAAACTACCAATGGCCCTTAAAAGGGCCTTTTGTGGGGCATTGCCCCAAAGATAACAGCTCTTTTACCTGTAAAATAAAATACAAACACCCCCCAACAGTTAAACCGACCACCCACCAGCCAACCAACCCCCCAAATAAAAAAAAAACTATCTAAAGTTCCCCATTGCCCTGAAAAGGGCATTTGTATGGGCATTGCGCTTAAAAGGGCATTTAGCTCTTTTACATGCCCAGATCCTAATCTAAAAATAAAACCCACCCAAAAAAACTTTAAAAAAAACTAACACTAACCCCCTACGATCCACTTACAGTTCTTGAAGTCCCGCTTGAAGGATCCAGCTGGAGAAGTCCTCATCCAGGCTGCAAGAAGTCTTCATCCGGGCGGCCTCTTCCATCTTCATCCAGCTGGAGAAGTCCTCATTCAGGCGTCAAGAAGTCTTCATCCAGGCGGCTTCTTCTATCTTCATCCATCTGGTGTGGAGCGGGTCCATCCTGAAGACATCCGGCACAGATCATCCTCTTCATATGGTCGCCGCCGTAAACTGGAACTTCAATGCAAGTGACGTCATACAAGATGGCGTCCCTTGCATTCCTATTGGCTGAAAGATTTCAATGAGCCAATAGGATTAGAGCTGCTAAAATCCTATTGGCTGATTGGAACAGCCAATAAGATTTTAGCAGCTCTAATCCTATTGGCTGATTGAAATCTTTCAGCCAATAGGAATGCAAGGGACGCCATCTTGGATGGCGTCACTTGCATTGAAGTTCCAGTTTACTGCGGCGACCGTATGAAGAGGATGCTCCGCGCCGGATGTTGTCAGGATGGACCCGCTCCACGTCGGATGGATGAAGATAGAAGATGCCATCTGGATGAAGACTTCTTGCCGCCTGGATGAGGACTTCTCTGACTGGATGAAGATGAAAGAGGCCGACTGGATGAAGACTTCTTGCCACCTGGATGAGGACTTCTCTGGCTGGATGAAGATGGAAGAGGCCGCCCGGATGAAGACTTCTTGCCATCTGGATGAGGACTTCTCCAGCTGGATGAATCCTTCAAGCGGGACTTCAAGAACTATAAGTAGATCGTCGGGGGTTAGTGTTAGGTTTTTTTAGCGTTTTTTTTTGGGTGGGTTTTATTTTTAGATTAGGGCCTGGGCTGGTAAAAGAGCTAAATGCCCTTTTAAGGGCAATGCCCATACAAATGCCCTTTTCAGGGCAATGGGGAGCTTAGGTTATTTTAGATTTTATTTATTTTTATTTGGGGGTTGGTTAGGTGGTCGGTGGATTTAACTGTTCGGGGGGGGGGGTGTGTTTGTATTTTTTACAAGTAAAAGAGCTTTTATCTTTGGGGCAATGCCCACAAAAGGCCCTTTTAAGGGCCATGATAGTTTATTGTAGGCTAGGGATTTTTTATTTGGGGGGGGGGTTTATTTTGATAGGGCTATTAGATTAGGTGTAATTCTTTTTATTTTTGATAATGTGGTTTTTTATTTTTCGTAATTTAGTGGGGGGGGTTTGTAACTTTTTTTTGGTAATGTAGTACTTTTAATAAGGTTTAATAGTATATTTAAATAATTTGAGTAGGGTTTTTTAATTTGTAATTTAGTTATTTTAATTGGTAGTTTAATTTAGTTGTAGTATAATAGGGTAGGTTAATTAATAGTTTAAAATAGTTATTTTAATTCTACAGGTAAGTTTAAATTTATTTGAAGATAGGGATGTTGTAATTTTAAGTTAAAGTTAGCGGGTTGTTTAGGGGTTAATAGCTTAATTTAGTTTATGGCGATGTGGGGGGCTGAGGGTTTAGGGGTTAATAGGTTTAGTTAGTGGTAGTGATAAGGGAGGCCAGGGGTCTTGGGGTTAATAAGTTTAGTTAGTGGCGGTGGTGTCGGGGAGTGGTGGAATAGGGGTTAAAACATTTTATTTAGGTTGTGGCGATGTTGGGGGCGGCAGATTAGGGGTGTTTAGACTCAGGATTTATGTTAGGGTGTTAGGTGTAAACATAACTTGTTTTCAACCATAGAAATCAATGGGATATCTGGCAGCATCGAACATATGCTTTTGGTGCTTTCAGACTCCCATTGATGTCTATGTCATCCGCGGCCTCCAGGGTGGCGGATTGAAAACCAGGTACGCTTGGTCGGAATAGCCGTGAGCGTACCTGTTAACTATTTGATAAATGGGAAAAAGTGTCAAATAGAGCCAAATGTGTATTCGGAACATCTGTAATGACGTAAGCATCGATCTGGGTTGGATTGAGACCGGCGGATCGTATGGGCGGATCGTATGTTACGTCACAAATTTCAACATTCGCCGGTCTGTAGGCTTTGATAACTAGGTTGGATCAATCTCGCAACATTTACACTGCAAACCTCCGGTGTATTTGCGGTTGAGGCTTTGATAAATATCCCCTATGGTATCCTTTAGAACTTCATCATTGGCCAAAACAGACAAATTCCGTCTTAAAATCCTGACAATTTCAGGAAATTGGTTGGTGTACTCAGTGGTATATAAAATGTCACCTTGTTTCACACCTTTATTCATATTACTCATTATCTGTGTTTGCTCATGATAGTAGCTGATTTCCATCCTTGCCAGCTGCAATTTGTGTCTATCATATCCCCTAGCTTCAAGCCTTTCACACAGGTCCATTGACTGATGCAAATAAACTTGTGTGTCCCTAGTATTTGTCCTTAGTCTGTTAAATTGACCCCTGGGTATGGCACGAACAAGGTGCTGTGGGTGACATGAACTAGCATGCAATATAGTGTGGCCTGCACTCGGCTTACGATAAGTTTGAGAAATTATTTTATAGTTCCTCAAATCACCCTGCAGCGCCATATCCAGAAAGTCAACTCGTACAGCATTCCATCTCCCCACAAAATCAAGTTGCATGTCATTCTGTTTTGCATAACTCAAAAAATTGTCAAACCTCTTATCACCTAATGGCCCTTTGAAGATAAAAATCAGGTCGTCAATTAACCTTTTATAAAGCATAATCCTATCAACAAAGGGATTATTCTGATCAATAATATATTTGAGTTCCCAGAAACCAACATACAGGTTCGCAAAAGATGGGACATATTTTGCCCCCATGGCAGTGCCACAGCACTGCAAATCAAACTTGTCATCAAAAAGAAAACAATAGTGGGTAAGGAGGAACTCAAGGACAGAACAGATGCAATCCACTGTGTCAGTCTCATAACTGGTAAACTTTAAAAAAAAAAACTTCACTGATAATATACCCAAGAAATAAGGGATGACCATATATAAAGATACAACATCGATTACCACCCAGTTGTGCCCTTGACACCACACCATTTTATCCAGGCACTCCAACAAATGATGGGAATCCCTTAGATAGGTAAAAAGACCCTTTAACAAAGGTTACAATATCCCATCCATCCATTCGGACAGAGGCTCCAAACGGGAGCCTATGCCCGAGACGATGGGTCGTCCAGAGGAATTTACTGGATGCTTATGGATCTTAGGCAAGTGATGGAAAAAGGCACAACTGGGTGGTCAGGAATCAAATGTTGTATATCTTCCTGACTCAGTACTCCTATACCAACCCATCATCCAAGATGCTAATAAGTTTCCTTTTGAAATAATTAGTGGGGTTACCTTATAGAGGCTTGTACACATTAAGGTCCTGTAATTGGCGTTTTGCCTCTGCAAAATATTGAGCTTTGTCCAACACAACAATATTGCCTCCCTTGACAGAGTTTTTAATGACAATATTGTCATTATTCTGCAGATGCTCCAACACCAATTTTTCAACAGTATTCAGATTGGAAATATACCTTTTATTTTTATTCTTATCATTTAATCCATCTGCCAACTGCAGAATTCATCTTTCCACATTCTTTTAGAACAAGTTAAGGAATTGCCCTCTGAATTGTATAGGGTAAAAATCTGATTGAACCCTTTTGGGTTTCTTTGGTTTGACACCTTCAAGTAAGGTATCACTACTTTCACTTAATCCAAATAGAGTATTAAGCGCACATGTGTCATTAAAAGATACATTTTCAAATTCTTTATTACAGGTTTGCACATCAGGATTATCATCTAGTTGGGGTTGTTAATTCAAGGTAAAAAAAATTGCTTGTGTTAGCTTCCTAACAAACCTATGGATGTCTAATAATAAGTGGTAAACGGGGGAAAATTTCTAGATGGAGCAAATCCTAGACCCCTACTAAGTGCATCAATTTGGCTTTCACTTAGGGTGAAAGAGAGATTCCAGAGAGATTCACTACATTCAAAGACAAAGTCCCCAGGTTTTTTAGGCATACTTTTTTCTTCTTTTTCCATTTTTTCTTCTAAAGGGACTTTCTGATCCTTCCTTCCACTTTTGGACCGAGTTGTTGGTTCATCTCCCTCTGTGTCATCCACTGAAGTAACCTGCAGCGAATGGGAGGAGACAGAAGAAACTGAAGAGTTAAGAGAGAGAAGATGCTACTGAAGATCTCGCTGAGTCTGGATCAGTATTATCAGCTTCTGTGGATGTGAACCCCACTTTCTTATTCTTTTTTATGTTTAAGAATAGGTTTATGAGCTGCATCCTGTGCTCCACTCTCATTTTTCTTTTATTAGATTTATTCTTTTTATTGAATCTGAAACCATGATTAACCTGTTGGAAATTGGGCCATATATATACTCTATTGGATTCATAGTCCAGCCTATCCCTACAGAATTTGATACCCTTACTTTCTGCAATGATAGAATCCAATTTATCAACATGCCTCACATGTTTTTTTTGTTCTCAATAAATTTTTTATGTGTTTCAAATTCTTTCAGTTCACATTCAATTTCACTGATGCAATCTTTAAGATTGACTCTTTGTTTCTGTTTGCATCGTATAAGAATCCCCATTAGTTTTATTGAACACTCTGGCAGAACTTTGTTCCATTCAAGTATGATATTGGGGTCCTCTACCTCAAAGGTTGGATACTTATTTAATCTGAGACCTCTAGGTATTCTGTTAAGGTCCACATAGTTTTCAAATGCTTCAATGTCCCATGTGAGCCTGAGATCGGACACTAAAAATGTTTCCAATGATTTGAACAAAGGTTCCATTCTGGGGATAAACCCCTCATGTTTCCCAGCAGAGAAAACATGCCTAAACAACTCCTTCCTAAATTCAGCTTCAGATACCCGTTATTGTATGTTGCTTTTTTATATAACTTTGTTTGTATATGTTCATTCTCATGGAAAAATATCACATCCAAAAAGTCAATCTCAACCTTGTTTCTTTTGTCTGTGAATGTAAGGTTAAACTCATTTTTTTTTAATATGGAAGATGAGCTCATCAAGTTCCATATCGGTACCATCCTACAGTATATGAAAATAATGTTATCTATATATCTTCCCCATACTTTAATATTATTTAAATGTGGATTATTATTCCAGATGACTTGTTCTTCCCATAGACCCATATACAAATTGGCATAGCTAGGGGCAAATGTTATCCCCATAGCTGTGCTATTTGTCTGGAGGAAGAATTATTTCTCAAACAAGAAGTAATTTTTCTCAAGGACAAATTTGATCGATTCTAATAAGAACTTCTGGTGTCTTTGTGATAGGTTTGTTACTTTTTTTTAACCAGATGTCAATAGCTTCAATACCTCTACTATGGGGAATATTGGTATATAGGGCACTGACATCCATAGTAACCCACATACACCCTTCTTTCCATTTGACCTGATTTATTTTTTCTATAGTGTCAGGGGTATCCCTAAGATACCAGCGGTTGCAAAAAAAGTATCTATATATTCAGACAATTTGGAGGCAAGTGAATTGATCCCTGACACTATGGGTCTTTATGGTGGATTTACACTGTCCTTGTGGACTTTAGGTAGATGGTAAAAAATGGCAATAGATGGAGTGTCATTTTTAAGGTATTCCCATTCCTTTTAATTAAAAATCCCTGCATATTTGGCATCATCTAGTAGATGTACATATTCAGACAGAAAAGACTTTGTTGGATCTCCTCTTAATTTCTTTTATGTGTTCATATCAAAAAGCTATTTATTTGCTTCTCTGATATAGTCTTTTCTGTCTTGAATAACCATCCCTCCTCCTTTGTCTGCCTCAAGACTCACTACAGTTTTATCCTGTTCCAACTTTTTTTTAAATTCCTCATCGGTCTTATTTAAGTTATCTTTTTTAATTTTATAGTTGTTACATAGATTATCAAGGTCCTCTTGGACCATTTTTGAAAACACTGGGATAAAATTTCCCTTTGATTGCACTGGAAAAAGGTATCGTGGGGGGGGGGTTTAATGTAGTATGTGATTCAAAGTTCACATATACCCTCTCCTTATCTGCATCTATTTCAATCCTATCTAGAGAACTACAATTATTTTCATTTTCCAGGGACTCTAGATTTCTTAAACTTTCCATATCTGAAACTTGTAATGTACTACAACTTTTATCTTTCCCATCCAATTGTCCCTCTCTTATTTTCTCAAAATGTCTTTTAAGTGTAAGGTTCCTGGTGAACTTATTTAGGTCTACAAATAATTGAAAGGGATTTGGGCCTCTGGTTGGGGCTAAGGATAACCCTTTCTCCAGGACTGTTTGTTCTTTTTTCAGAAAGGGTTTTGCTGGACAATTTAAAACTCTTCATTTTTACATTTGTGTCTCTATTATGAGTGTAGATCTTTGTTTCTTTCCTCCACTACATCCTCTATATCTTAATTTCCTCTTTTCAAGCCTCTTGTTCTCCATTTTTGTGTTTGTGTCACTGTCATGGAGTTTTTTTGACTTTATTTGTTTTTGCTCTTTTGTACATTTCCTGGAGTTCTCCCTAATAAATTATTAGAATTAGAATTTACATGGTCACTCCCATATTGTTGCTTATTTTGTTGTCTCCCTCTCCAGTTATCTGATCTACCTTGATAATTGTTATAATTTTGATTATGTCTACCATAAAATTTCCCAGTCCTATTAGTGTTTTGGCAGCCATTATATTCTTTATGATTATCCCATCTTGGTATCTCATGTGGAGACTGGTGGTATGTTTTATATTTTTGTAGATTTTGATTTTGATTACTGTAATTAATATGATATTTATTTTTAGTTAGTTTAGGCCTTAAACTCCCCTTCCTATTTCTCCCTTGGTTTGGTATATGTTCCCTTCCACCCTTATCACTATTAGGATTTCTATTAAAGTTGCTTGTAGAAGGATTATTAACACTATCATTCAATTCTCTATAGTGTATATTTGTTGAGAATTCTGGGGAATCTTTCTTTAAGCCAGTTGAATCCTTCCTCATCTCCCATTGGAGTCTCTGGTATTTGTTCCCACACCTCCATTTCATCCATCTGTTCCTTCTCCTTCTTGGAGGCATTACAGTTCCTATAGAACTTGTTCAATTTTTTTGGTTTCTACTATTTGATCAAATTTCTTAATTGTTATCTTATTTTCAATATCAAGTTCTTTATAATACACATCACCCTTGAAAAGGTTGAGTTTCTCTCGTATGTCTTTTATCTGTTAAACTAAGATTTTTACTTTTGTGTTTCTAAATAAAATATATAATAATTTTATTGAGCACTTCTCCAGTGTGGAATCCCATTCTGTTAGGAGTTCCACTTCTGAATTGTCCATAATAGAGGACTTTTCCAATCTCAGGTCCTTAGGTATTATATTGTATTTGATGTACCTTTCCAAGTTATTGCTATCATGACAATTCAGGATCTGCTTTTTGCTAAATTTTTCAAGTTCCTCTAAAAGTTGTTTGGGATTTTCTAAGTGTATGTTCCCCTGTAGAGTGAGTTCTTCCTCACTTACAGATAGATTATTCTGTCGTGTGCTGGGGTTAAAATAATCCCCATATTCAAGGTTATCCATTTAGTTAGGAGAACTCTTCTAATCTTATACTTAAATACTTAAATATTCACTGCTGGGAATAGTGATATAGAAAAAAAAGCTGCTGATAATAAGCTAGTATCAATTATGTATACTGGTGAATTGAATATACACTGCTGCCTGTCATTAGGGAATAAGACAAATATGTTAAAAAAGAGGAAACGTATGATAGGCACTGAATATATCAATCATGGTACTCGAAAAAAAATGCTGCCTAACAACCTAACTGTGACAAATGATACTTCCTAATGTATTGTGTCACTGTGAAAAAGAAATGGAAAAAAGGGGTGGTGTATAGGTGCAAAAAATGGAGATAACTAAACCAATATTATGGTTTTAATCTACAAGTATGAGAATACAATAAACCCCCCCCCCCCCAGTCTTGAATAGATCTAAAAAGGAAAGTTATTATATAAGATGACACAAATTCTTATATATATATAGATAAATTCCAATATACAAAAAAGTCTAGTCTCCAAGATACTCAGAAAATGTCATCTGGCATCTATGTAAAATTATTGACAAGCAATGATCATACAATTTGAACATAAAAATATAGAAAATACTCTAAGCATAAAATTGTACAAAAATAATCTGGCCTACTGTCATCTGTACAGTCCTATTGATAAACAGGTCAGCTGAGGGGAGAGAGAGAAAGGGGAAGATCGAGAGAGGGGGAGAGAGAGGTGGGGAGAATTATGTGATAAAAGCTGATCTTCTTCATCAATAAATATTTGTCAGTCTGTAACATATTCCTACAATATATAATATGTCCTGCCCAAATTTTTTCCCATTATGATCCACATTAGCACTGGTATAAAAATATAATAAATGTTGTTATGTCCTGGCCCCGGGGAAAGCACAAACTAGGTCTCACTATAGTACTAAAAAAAGGAACTGATGCACGAAAATGCAGCAGAATTATAACAGTGTTTATTATGAACTGTTTGCAATAACACAAATCGGTAATCAGCGTGTAAATGTATTAAAACACAATGGTTACACTAGGCGGTGATTAAACTATAAATGTATTACTTATCTTTGGGTTTCAAATAGGGCATTAATAGCACTTTACATTGGCACACAAGCAGGATATAACTACAGCTCAGTCCTGATAATTCATTGACATACAGGCAGCTAATCGAACAGATGCTATATCTAACTCCTCTCCAATATGTTACCTAGCAGACTCCCCAGCCCCTCTTAGCAATTCTAATAAGTAAAACCTGTAGGTTTTACAGGCATGTATAGCTTTGTGTAGTCATATTATTTAATTTAGCAGACATTGTAATTAGCTAAGAGTGTTTTTTAAAACAAACAAATATTCTCACACTAGATTCTAGAACTATCGGTCTTTAAATGTGACATCCCACTCTTTCTAGATAAGCTCTGCTATGAGAACAAAAGGGCAGAATGAGTGTAACTTATTTCTTAAAGGCAATGCTCTTAAAGCCATATATGTGTCAAAGGCATATGATATATATGTTGTGTGAGGAATTATTTTCCTATCCCTTACAATAATGCATTAATACTAGCATGTAATTCAGATTTAACATAAAAACATATTCATCACCCTTTCCTGTTTCCTCTATTCATTTGAAAAAAGTATACAACCATTTAAATAAACTGCCCAGGTATGTACTTAATTACATCAGGTTTTTATAATTCTAATTATGTATCAGATTCTTGCATCTACAAGCAAACATTTAAGATTACGATCATTAGTTATTATTTTATTTATACAACTTTAAACAGATATTTCATTTTTATCTGTGCTTCTCCCTGCACCCTTCAAGCAATTTGACTTAAATATATACTTCTCATAAAGTCTATACCAGCAGATTTATTGCCTACATCTGAACTTTCCTCTTAAGTTATATTTGCATGTTTAATGTGTATATTAACATTCTGGTCATTTGTAGCTTAAAACCACAGTTAACCATTAATAATCTTGCATTTTTAATACTTGTATATCAACTATCATTTCCCATAGTCGTTACCTCATCCCTACCAACTTTGGTCTACAGTAAGTTCTTCCTCTTCTATGTACTTACTACCCATTTTAAGCTTCTTAGTCCCATCCCCTTTGTCCTATGTTAAATCCTCCTCGAACTGCCTATCCATCCTCTGCACAGGCACATCAGACCCTCTTTAATTGAGGTGCAATTCTTCATGACTATAAATATTGTAACCAAGTTCAAACACAGCCTAGTGATGTAAACAGCACCAACAGTTTAGCCACTTATTTACCTCCTGATCTCATGCTACCTTTCTACCATAGTGCATGGCACAGATAGTATCACAGGAAATGCTAGCTTGGATGTCCTTTTCTTATGATTGATTCTTAGTTCTCTTTGATTATTTAGAACCATCCAATTTCCACTGACTTTTTCATTAGTACCAATATAAATCATATCCAGTCCTTCAAATAAAGTGTCCACTAGAAGAGCAACATGCTAAACCCAAGCACTTTGGAGACATCAATTTTTTGAGTTGATCAGAATGGCAAATTATTATTTCCATCCTCTTAATCATAGCCCTTTATCACGAAAACATGCTTAGTTTTCCAGCATTCTGTATCCTATCCTTACTAGAGGGGATGTACAAAATCAAGATTGGCCCCATGACTCCTCCCCCCATGCAACCACTTCAGTTACCCAGCTTTTTACCTGTTCCTTATTTGACATATCTACTTCCAAACTCTTAGATATTCCATTAAACTCTGCTAACTGAGCAGCAGTTTTATTTTACTTTTTAAACTTTGTTAGTTGGTTAAGAATATGAATAATTTAAACTGCTTCACTTTCATATGAATTTATAAATTAAGGGACTGATAAACTCAATTTTTTTCTTTCAAAATTCAAATAGATCATGTGATTTTTAAACAACATTCTTATTTTCTTCTATTAGCTAATTTGATTTGTTCTCTTGGTATCCTTTATTGAAAAGGACACCAAGGTAGGCTCAGGATCTGCTAATTGTTTACCGCAAAAATATGCCTCAAGTAATTGACTGACCCAGTGGGTTCAGCTAGCTTCCAGTAGTGCATTGCTGCTTTATCAACAAAGGATGCCAAGAGAATGAAACAAATTAGATAATAAAAGTAAATTGGAAAGTTGTTTAAAATTGTGTTCTCCATCTGAATCATGAAAAAAAAAAATTGGGTTTCATATCCTTTTAAATTTCGATTGAGGGGACGATTTATTAAAGTGCGGATGGACATGATGCAATGTGAACTGCTTGTGCAATGTCGCCCCCTGCAGATTCGCGGCCAATCAGCCGATAGCAGGGGGTGTCAATCAGCCAGATCATATAGGATTGGGCGGATTGAAGACTGCAGTCTCAGAGGCAGCAGATCAGTTATGGAACAGCGGTCCTTAGACCGCTGCTTTATAGCTGCTGTTCCCGGCTAGCCTGAAGGCTCGCGTGGAAACAGGGGCATCAAGCTCCATTCAGAGCTTGATAATTCGCCCCCTCAGTGTGTACCATTATTTATTTATATATAAAAAAAAAGATTGGTTGCTTGAACCTTTAAAAATGTATATGTTTTTTTCTTTTTGTTTGTTTTTTATTCACTTATTACAAGCTTTACAATACCTATCCATCATTGGTTCGCTGGATACCTGGAAGTCACCAAAAAATTAAGAAAAATATGAATGAATATAATAGATTTATCAGAGATACTTTTGTAAAGCACAAGGAAAAACTGGATGTTAACAACCAGAGGAACCTTATTGATGTTTTTCTTGTCAAGCAAAAAGAGGTATTGTAATATTTATTTTTCTTCTCAATTATGGGCTAGATTACAAGTGAGGTGCAAACATTTTTACGCATGCAATATTGTGTTTGCACGATCCGTTTAAATTGCACTTAAATTACAAGTTGAGCGAAATCGCGATTTACGCTACAATTCTTATTGCAATCTCAGGCCTAGATTTGGAGTTTGGCGTTAGCCGTGAAAACCAGCGTTAGAGGCTCCTAACGCTGGTTTTAGGCAACCTCCGGTATTTGGAGTCACTCAAAAAAGGGTCTAACGCTCACTTTTCAGCCGCGACTTTTCCATACCGCATATCCCCTTACGTCAATTGCGTATCCTATCTTTTCAATGGGATTTTTCTAACTCCGGTATTTAGAGTCGTGTCTGAAGTGAGCGTTAGATATCTAACGACAAAACTCCAGCCGCAGGAAAAAAGTCAGTAGTTAAGAGCTTTCTGGGCTAACGCCGGTTCATAAAGCTCTTAACTACTGTACTCTAAAGTACACTAACACCCATAAACTACCTATGTACCCCTAAACCGAGGTCCCCCCACATCGCCGCCACTCGATTAAATTTTTTTAACCCCTAATCTGCCGACCGCCACCTACGTTATACTTATGTACCCCTAATCTGCTGCCCCTAACACCGCCGACCCCTATATTATATATATTAACCCCTAATCTGCCCCCCTCAACGTCGCCTCCACCTGCCTACACTTATTAACCCCTAATCTGCCGAGCAGACCGGACCGCTACTATAATAAAGTTATTAACCCCTAATCCGCCTCACTAACCCTATAATAAATAGTATTAACCCCTAATCTGCCCTCCCTAACATCGCCGACACCTAGCTTCAATTATTAACCCCTAATCTGCCGACCGGAGCTCCCCGCTATTCTAATAAATGTATTAACCCCTAAAGCTAAGTCTAACCCTAACACTAACACCCCCCTAAATTAAATATAATTTTAATCTAACGAAATAAATTAACTCTTATTAAATAAATTATTCCTATTTAAAGCTAAATACTTACCTGTAAAATAAATCCTAATATAGCTACAATATAAATTATAATTACATTGTAGCTATTTTAGGATTAATATTTATTTTACAGGTAACTTTGTATTTATTTTAACCAGGTACAATAGCTATTTAATAGCTAAAATAGTTAAAATAATTACAAATTTACCTGTAAAATAAATCCTAACCTAAGTTACAATTAAACCTACCACTACACTATCAATAAATAAATTAAATACAATACCTACAAATAACTACAATGAAATAAACTATCTAAAGTACAAAAAATAAAAAAGAACTAAGTTACAAAAAATAAAAAAATATTTACAAACATAAGAAAAATATTACAACAATTTTAAACTAATTACACCTACTCTAAGCCCCCTAATAAAATAACAACAATAAAAAAATGCCCTACCCTATTCTAAATTACTAAAGTTCAAAGCTCTTTTACCTTACCAGCCCTGAACAGGGCCCTTTGCGGGGCATGCCCCAAGAAGTTCAGCTCTTTTGCCTGTAAAAAAAAACATACAATACCCCCCCCAACATTACAACCCACCACCCACATACCCCTAATCTAACCCAAACCCCCCTTAAATAAACCTAACACTAAGCCCCTGAAGATCTTCCTACCTTGTCTTCACCCTGCCAGGTTCACCGATCGGTCCAGAAGAGCTCCTCCGATGTCCTGATCCAAGCCCAAGCGGGGGGCTGAAGAGGTCCATGATCCGGCTGAAGTCATCATCCAAGTGGGAGCTGAAGAGGTCCATGATCCAGCTGAAGTCTTCATCCAAGCGGGGCAGAAGAGGTCTTCCATCCGATTGAAGTCTTCATCCAAGCGGGATCTTCTATGGTCATCCATCCGGAGCGGAGCGGCAGGATCCTGAAGACCTCTGACGCGGAACATCCATCCTGGCCGACGACTGAACGACGAATGACGGTTCCTTTAAATGACGTCATCAAGGTAGGAATATTCTGATTGGCTGATGGAATCAGCCAATCAGAATCAAGTTCAATCCGATTGGCTGATTCCATCAGCCAATCAGAATATTCCTACCTTAATTCCGATTGGCTGATAGAATCCTATCAGCCAATCGGAATTCGAGGGACGCCATCTTGGATGACGTCATTTAAAGGAACCGTCATTCGTCGTTCATTCGTCGGCCAGGATGGATGTTCCGCGTCGGAGGTCTTCAGGATCCTGCCGCTCCGCTCCGGATGGATGACCATAGAAGATCCCGCTTGGATGAAGACTTCAATCGAATGGAAGACCTCTTCTGCCCCGCTTGGATGAAGACTTCAGCCGGATCATGGACCTCTTCAACTCCCGCTTGGATGATGACTTCAGCTGGATCATCCACCTCTTCAGCCTCCCGCTTGGGCTTGGATCAGGACATCGGAGGAGCTCTTCTGGACCGATCGGTGAACCTGGCAGGGTGAAGACAAGGTAGGAAGATCTTCAGGGGCTTAGTGTTAGGTTTATTTAAGGGGGGTTTGGGTTAGATTAGGGGTATGTGGGTGGTGGGTTGTAATGTTGGGGGGGGGTATTGTATGTTTTTTCTACAGGCAAAAGAGCTGAACTTCTTGGGGCATGCCCCGCAAAGGGCCCTGTTCAGGGCTGGTAAGGTAAAAGAGCTTTGAACTTTAGTAATTTAGAATAGAATAGGGCATTTTTTTATTTTGGGGGGCTTTGTTATTTTATTAGGGGGCTTAGAGTAGGTGTAATTAGTTTAAAATTGTTGTAATATTTTTCTTATGTTTGTAAATATTTTTTTATTTTTTGTAACTTAGTTCTTTTTTATTTTTTGTACTTTAGTTAGTTTATTTAAATGTATTTATTTGTAGGTATTGTATTTAATTAATGTATTGATAGTGTAGTGTTAGGTTTAATTGTAGGTAATTGTAGGTATTTTATTTAATTAATTTAATGATAGTATAGTGTTAGGTTTAATTGTAACTTAGGTTAGGATTTATTTTACAGGTAATTTTGTAATTATTTTAACTAGGTAACTATTAAATAGTTCTTAACTATTTAATAGCTATTGTACCTGGTTAAAATAATTACAAAGTTGCCTGTAAAATAAATATTAATCAATAAAATAGCTACAATGTAATTATAATTTATATTGTAGCTATATTAGGATTTATTTTACAGGTAAGTATTTAGCTTTAAATAGGAATAATTTATTTAATAAGAGTTAATTTATTTCGTTAGAATAAAATTATATTTATCTTAGGGGGGTGTTAGTGTTAGGGTTAGACTTAGCTTTAGGGGTTAATACATTTATTAGAATAGCGGTGAGCTCCGGTCGGCAGATTAGGGGTTAATGTTTGAAGTTAGGTGTCGGCGATGTTAGGGAGGGCAGATTAGGGGTTAATACTATTTATTATAGGGTTAGTGAGGCGGATTAGGGGTTAATAACTTTATAATAATAGCGGTGCGGTCCGGTCAGCAGATTAGGGGTTAATAAGTGTAGGCACGTGGAGGCAACGTTGTGGGGAGCAGATTAGGGGTTAATAAATATAATATAGGGGTCGGCGGTGTTAGGGGCAGCAGATTAGGGGTACATAAGGATAATGTAAGTAGCGGCGGTTTACGGAGCGGCAGATTAGGGGTTAAAAATAAAATGCAGGTGTCAGCGATAGCGGGGACGGCAGATTAGGGGTTAATAAGTGTAAGGTTAGGGGTGTTTAGACTCGGGGTACATGTTAGGGTGTTAGGTGCAGACTTAGGAGGTGTTTCCGCATAGCAAACAATGGGGCTGCGTTAAGAGCTGAACACGGCTTTTTTGCAGGTGTTAGGTTTTTTTTCAGCTCAAACAGCCCCATTGTTTTCTATGGGGGAATCGTGCACGAGCACGTTTTTGAGGCTGGCCGCTTGCGTAAGCAACTCTGGTATTGAGAGTTGAAGCTGCGTTAAAAATGCTCTACGCTCCTTTTTTGGAGCCTAACGCAGCCTTTATGTGGACTCTCAATACCAGAGCTATTTTTATGGTGCGGCCAGAAAAAAGCCGGCGTTAGCTACGCGGGTCCTTACCGACAAAACTCCAAATCTAGGCCTCAGAGCTTTAGTAACTGTTTTGCAAATCTAAAAAGTTGCACTAAACTCATCAAAAATACGTTACAAATTACAGTTACACTCATAATAACACTATCTAATAATATGTTAAAAAAAATTGCTCAAAAATTATAAGGCTCAAAGATATGAGATCTTGGGTGTTAGATTAAAAAAAAACTGCCAAAGTACTTTAACAGAGAGATACATACAGATACATTGCTAAAGATGTATTTGTATGTGCAGTATCTCACAAAAGTCCGTAAGCTTCAATTTTATTCTAATACATCCTGACCCATTAATAAAAAGTAAAAAAAAAACAGAAAAAAAACGTTTCTTGTGCTGCTTCTTGCTTAAAGATAGACGTTTCCTGTAGAAAATATCAAACAGATTTTTGTTAACAAATTCTGAACATCCCTACAAATGAATATCGGATGAAACAATTATTATTATTTTGCTGTGACAAATGATTCGTTCTAAAGAATTCTTTTGTCTTTTCGCATGTACATTAACTATTAAAGTTTTTTTAAATGGCAGATCCATTCCACAATAACCTATTCCACCAAAGTATTTATGTTCTTTATTAAAGAGATAGGAAAGTCAAACTTAAACTTGCATTATTCAGACATTCACTTCCATTTTCAAATTTACGTTGTTCTCTTGGTATTAGTTGTTGAAAAAGAATATCTACATATCTCACATTAGTGGGGGATAGCTGATGATTGGTGCCTAAATACATTTGTCTCTTGTGATTAGCTGAGTAGTTGTATTCAGCTAATTCTTGGTAGTGCATTGCTGCTACTTCAGCAATTGATCTCAAGAGAACAAATAAAATTTGGTAATATAAGTACATTGGAAAGCTATTTCAAATTGTATTTTCTATATGTATCCTGAATTTTTTTTTTTAGGTTTCCTGTCCCTTTAAATAACAGACCGATAGTAGTCTAGTTCTTGTTACATTTGCCTTAGTGAATTTATAGTAGCACACATCTTGTATTGATTTAGCAGGTACTCTGTCAATATAACACCTTTCTTCTTTTAAGAAAATAAATATTCATGCAATTGAAAAAGTGCTTTTAGATATATGTATAGAATTTGTAGTTCAAACTCAGAAACCCATTCCCTTTATATTCATTCCCTTTATATTTTTATTTTAATTTTAATATAATAATTTAGAAGATTGGTGTTATCAGCAAGGGAGAATTAAAATGTAGTGGGCAGGATTACATATTGGGTTTTCGCAAAGGTTAAATTGCACTCATATTACAAGTTGATAGTAAACGTGATCACTTGAGCACAAATGATGTAAACGCTTGTCGGGTTAACGTGTCCTCAGAGCTGTGATTAACTGTTACACAAAACAAAAAAGTTGCATAAAACATATAAAAAATACATTACAAAGTACCCTTACACTCATAATAACACCATCTAATACAATTTTTTTTTTTTTTTAAAATGTTGCACAAAAAAGTTATAATGGCTCAAAGGTTTTAAAGAAAAAAAGGCAGGCAAAGGGCTTTAACATAGAGATACATAGATATACATCTCTAAAGATGTAAATGCATGTGTGCGTGTGTATATATATATATATATATATATATATATATATATATATATATATATATATATACACAGTACATATATATATTATTTTTTTTACTTTTGTATTTATTGTAAATATATCACATTCCAATGGTATGCACATAGCATAATATGATCAGATATATGTAAAAATATTAAATAATGAATAAAATGAACATATCCCATTATGTTAAGAATCTTAGAATATGAAATATTCATATTTTCACGTTGGGTTTTTTCTCCATTGACTTTTATGGTGGAATATGTGAATGCGCAGGTGCTATTCAATGTACAGATTTTTGCGGTAGTCGGGTTACCGCTTGCGCAAAATAAGGTTTTTCTGAACTTGTAATACTAGAGCAAAAAGCTTAACTCTAGCAGAGTTTTCACAATTGTGAAAACACAATGTACCGCGGCACTTGTAAACTAGCCCTATATGTTTCTAATATATTGTAGAAACCTTCCGCTAGATTATGAATTGTGCGTTAGGCTTAAAAAGCAGCGTTGGCCAGTCCCAACGCTGCTTTTTTAACGCCCGCTGGTATTACGAGTCTTAAAGGTACAGGTGTACCGCTCACTTTTTTGGCCAGACTTGGAAATACCGCAAATCCACTTACATAAATTGCGTATCCTATTTTTTCAATGGGACTTGCATAGCGCCGGTATTAGAAGTCTGCCAAAAAGTGAGCAGTAGACCCTCTCCTGTCAAGACTGGGACCGCATTTTAAAGTCAGTAGTTAAGAGTTTTACACTACAACGCCGTAGCATAAAACTCTTAACTAAAGTGCTAAAAAGTACACTAACACCAAAAAACTACCTATTAACCTCTAAACCAAGGCCCCCCCACATTGCAAACACTAAAATAAAATTTGTAACCCCTAATCTGCCAAACCAGACTTCGCAGCCACTATAATAAATATATTAACCCCTAAACCGCCGCACTCCCGCATCGCAAACATTAGTTAAATATTATTAACCCCTAATATGCCGTCCCCAACATCGCCACCACTATATTAAAGTTATTAACCCCTAAACCTAAGTCTAACCCTAACACCCCCTAACTTAAATATAATTAAAACAAATATAAATAAAATTACTATAATTAACTAAATTATTCCTATTTAAAACTAAATACTTACCTATAAAATAAACCCTAAGCTAGCTACAATATAACTAATAGTTACATTGTATCTAGCTTAGGGTTTATTTTTATTTTACAGACAAGTTTGTATTTATTTTAACTAGGTACAATAGTTATTAAATAGTTATTAACTATTTAATAACTACCTAGTTAAAATAAATGAAAAAGTACCTTTTAAAAAAAAAACTATCCTAAGTTACAATTACACCTAACACTACACTACAATTAAATTATTTCCCTAAATTAAATACAATTAAATTATCTAAAGTACAAAACCCCCCACTAAATTACAGAAAATAATAAACAAATTACAAGATTTTTAAACTAATTACACCTAATCTAATCCCCCTAACAAAATAAAAAATCCCCCCAAAATAAAAAAAAGCCCTACCCTACACTAAATTACAAATAGCCCTTAAAAGGGCCTTTTGCTGGCCATTACCCCAAAGTAATCAGCTCTTTTACCTGTAAAAAAAAGTACAAATCCCCCCAAACAGTAAAACCCACCACCCACACAACCAACCCTACTCTAAAACTCACCCAATACCCCCTTAAAAAGAGCACTAACCCATTGAAGATCACCTTACCAGGAGAAGCTTTCATCCAACCGGGCCAAAGTCCTCAACGAAGCTGGGAGAAGTCTTCATCCAAGCCGGGTGAAGTGGTCCTCCAGACGGGCAGAAGTCTTCATCCAGATGGCATCTTCTATCTTCATCCATCCGGCGTGGAGCGGGTCCATCTTCAAGACATCCGACACGGAGCATCCTCTTCTGATGATGGCTAACACAGAATGAAGGTACCTTTAAGGGACGTCATCCAAGATGGCGTCCCTTCAATTTCGATTAGCTGACAGAATTCTATCAGCCAATCGGAATTAAGGTAGAAAAAATCCTATTGGCTGATGCAATCAGCCAATAGGATTGAGCTTGCATTCTATTGGCTGATTGGAACAGCCAATAGAATGTAAGCTCAATCCTATTGGCTGATTGGATCAGCCAATAGGATTGAAGTTCAATCGTATTGGCTGATTGCATCAGCCAATAGGATTTTTTCTACCTTATTTCCGATTGGCTGATAGAATTCAACGTCGCCACCACTATACTTAATTTATTAACCCCTAAACCCTAACCCTAACACCCCCTATTTTAAATATAATTAAAGGGACAGTCTACGCCAGAATTTTTATTGTTTTAAAAGATAGATAATCCCTTTATTACCCATTTCCCAGTTTGGCATAACTAACACAGTTATAATATACTTTTAACCTCTGTGATTATCTTGTATCTAAGCCTCTGCAAACTGCCCCTTTTTCAGTTCTTTTGACAGACTTGCAGTCTAGCCAATCAGTGCCTGCTCCCAGATAACTTCTCGTGCACAAGCACAGTGTTATCTATGTGAAATACGTGAACTAACACCCTCTAGTGGTGAAAAACTGTTAAAATGCAATCTGAAAGAGGTGGGCTTCAAGTTCTAAGAAATTAGCATATGAACCTCCTAGGTTAAGCTTTCAACTAAGAATACCAAGAGAACAAAGCAAAATTGGTGATAAAAGTAAATTGGAAAATTGTTTAACATTACATGCTCTATATGAATCATGAAAGTTTATTTTGGCCTAGACTGTCCCTTTAAAATAAATCTAAATAAAACCTACTATTAATACCTAAATAATTCCTATTTAAAACTAAATACTTATCGATAAAATAAACCCTAAGCTAGCTACAATATAACTAATAGTTACATTGTAGCTAGCTTAGGTTTTATTTTTATTTTACAGGCAAGTTTGTATTTATTTTAACTAGGTAGAATAGTTACTAAATAGTTATTAACTATTTACTAACTACCTTGCTAAAATAAATACAAATTTACCTGTAAAATAAAACCTAACCTATCTTACAATAAATCCTAACCTTACACTACAATTAAATAAATTACCTAAATTAAATACAATTACCTAAATTACAAAAAAAACCCACTAAAATACACAAAATAATAAAAAAAAGAAATTATCAGATATTTAAACTAATTACACCTAATCTAATAGCCCTATCAAAATAAAAAAGCCCCCCCAAAATAAAAAAACCCCTAGCCTAAACTAAACGACCAATAGCCCCTAAAAGGGCATTTTGTGTGGCATTGCCCCAAAGAAATAAGCTCTTTTACCTGTTAAAAAAATACAAACACCCCCCAACAGTATAACCCACCACCCACATAACCAACCCCCCAAATAAAAATCTAACTAAAGAAACCTAAGCTCCCCATTGTCCTGAAAAGGGCATTTGGATGGGCATTGCCCTTAAAAGGGCATTTAGCTCTTTTTCAATTGCCCAACCCCTAATCTAAAACTAAAACCCACCCAATAAACTTTAAAAAAAGCCTAACACTAACCCCCGATGATCCACTTACAGTTTTGAAGACCCGACATCCATCCTCAACGAAGTGGCAGAAGTCCTCATCGAAACCTGTAGAAGTCTTCATCCAAGCAACCGAAGTCTTCATCCAAGCCCGCAGAAGTCTTCATCCAGATGGCATCTTCTATCTTCATCCATCCGCCGCGGAGTGGCTCCATCTTCAAGACATCCGGCGCGGAGCATCCTCTTCAATCAAAGTCTTCTTGCTGAATGAAGGTTCCTTTAAATGATGTCATCCAAGATGGCGTCCCTTTAATTCCGATTGGCTGATAGAATTCTATCAGCCAATCAGAATTAAAGGTGAAAAATTCATATTGCCTGATGCAATCAGCCAATAGGATTGAGCTTCAATCCTATTGGCTGATCCAATCAGCCAATAGGATTGAGCTTGCATTCTATTGGCTGATTGGAACAGCTCAATCCTATTGGCTGATCGGACCTAAGAGAGGTCCGGAAATGTCTGTATATTTTGATATGGGTCTTTAAGAGATTTGTTAGCAAAGAATGCTCTGAGTACTCCCTGGTCTCAAAATGACATCTCTAGGGGTGTCTGAGGAAGAATTTTCGAGGGTGCAGGGCTCTGTGGGCTCTATCAATCAGCAGATCTTTTGGCTGGGGCGTACCCAGTAGCTCTTTAAATAGCCCATTTAGATGGTATGTAAGCTCTGTTGTAGTAACGGACTCCGGGATTCCTCGTATTCTCAAATTGTTGCGGCGTGACCTATCTTCTAGGTCCGTCAATTTACTCTCCAAATCTGTGATCTGCTCTGTAAGGTTTTGGGAACAGGAAAAGTACACTAACACCCATAAACTACCTATTAACCCCTAAACCACCACCCTTCCACAACGCAAACACTACTTAAATATTATTAACCCCTAATCTGCCATCCGCCCACACCGTCGCTATAATAAACCTATTAACCACTAAACCGCAAGCCCCCCACAACAAAATATACTAAATTAAACTAATAACCCCTAAACCTCTGGCCTCCCACTTCACTACATAAATATATTAACCCCTAAACCTAACCCTAATGTAACCCTAAGCATAAGTCTAACCCTAACCCTAACACCCCCTAACTTAAATATAATTAAAATAAAGCTAAATAAACCTTACAATTATTACCTAAATAATTCCTATTTAAAACTAAATACAAAATTACCTGTAAAAAAACCTAAGATAGCTACAAAATAACTAATAGTTATATTGTAGCTATCTTATGTTTTATTTTTATTTCATAGGTAAGTTTGTATTTATTTTAACTAGGTAGACTAGTTAGTAAATAGTTATTAACTATTTACTAGCGAGCTAGTTAAAATAAATAAAAATTTACCTGTCAAATAAAACCTAACCTGCCTTACACTAAAGCCTAACATTACAATAAAATAAATTATTAAAAACAAAATTTATGCTTACCTGATAAATGTATTTCTCTTGTGGTGTATCCAGTCCACGGATTCATCCATTACTTGTGGGATATTCTCCTTCCCAACAGGAAGCTGCAAGAGGATAACCCACAGCAGAGCTGTCTATATAGCTCCTCCCCTAACTGCCACCTCCAGTCATTCGACCGAAGACCAGCAAGAGAAAGGAGAAACTATAGGGTGCAGTGGTGACTGTAGTTTAAAAAATAAAAAACACCTGCCTTAAAATGACAGGGCGGGCCGTGAACTGGATACACCACAAGAGAAATACATTTATCAGGTAAGCATAAATTTTGCTTTCTCTTGTAAGGTGTATCCAGTCCACAGATTCATCCATTACTTGTGGGATACCAAAGCTATAGGACACTGATGAAGGGAGGGACAAGGCAGGCGCTTAAACGGAAGGCACCACTGCCTGTAAGACCTTTCTCCCAAAAATAGCCTCCGAAGAAGCAAAAGTATCAAATTTGTAGAATTTAGAAAAAGTATGAGGTGAAGACCAAGTCGCCGCCTTACAAATCTGTTCAACAGAAGCCTCATTCTGAAAAGCCCATGTGGAAGCTACCGCTCTAGTGCAATGAACTGTAATTCTTTCAGGAGGCTGCTAGCCAGCAGTCTCATAATAGCATTGTATCCACTTGCATATGGATGATTAACCCCTCAGGCTCAAAAACGAAGCAGAAAAACGGTAAAACCGTTATAAACAGTCACAAGCAAACTGCCACAGCTCTACTGTGGCTTCTACCTGCCCATAAAATGACTTTTGTAGGCACAAAAACCCTTCACAGAGGTCCTATATGTCAGGGGACTCCTTCAGGGAAGCTGGCTGTCTCATACTGTAAAAATACTGCGCAATTAGAGCGCAAAAATAGGCCCCTCCCACCATGCACTCCAAGTGAAAGGGCCTTAAAAAACTACTCCTAGGAGAAATTTAGTCAGCCATGTGGAAAACTAGGCCCCAAATAAAGATTTATCACCCTCAGTAAAAAAACGTTTTTATATATAATGCAAACGTTTTACATACTAAGTATTAAGAGCAAGTAACATGAATATTACCCTTTACTGCAAGCATGATCCCAGTCGTTTGTTAAATCACTGTAATCAGGCTTACCTTAAATATATCAGGCATTGTCAGCATTTTCTAGACCTTATCTTCTCTCTAGAAAAAAATATACTGAACATACCTCAGAGCAGTTAATTCTGCAGGCCATTCCCCCAGCTGAAGTTTTCGCATACTCTTCAGTTATGTGTGAGAATGGCAGTGGACCTTAGTTACAACCTGCTAAGATCATCAAAAACCTCAGGCAAAACTCTTCTTCTAATTTCTGCCTGAGGTAAAAACAGTACAACGCCGGTACCGTTTAAAAATAACAAACTTTTGATTGAAGATAAACTACACTAATTCACCACAACTCTCTTGATACTTCCTTTCTTGTCGAGAGCTGCAAGAGAATGACTGGAGGTGGCAGTTAGGGGAGAAGCTATATAGACAAATCTGCTGTGGGTGATCCTCTTGCAGCTTCCTGTTGGGAAGGAGAATATCCCACAAGTAATGGATGAATCCGTGGACTGGATACACCTTACAAGAGAAATACAATTATCTAAATTATAAAAAAAAACACTAAATTGCACAAAATAAATAACAAAATTATCAAAAATAAAAATGAATTACTCTTAATCTAATAGCTCTATCAAAATAACCCCCCCCCCCCCCCAATAAAAAAAACCCTAGCCTAAAATAGGCTAAAAAAAGGGCCTTTTGCAGGGACTTGCCCCAAAGAAATCATCTCCTTTACCTGTAAAAAAATACAAACAACCAACCCTCCCTATATAAAATTCTATCTAAATAAACCTAAGCTAACCATTGCCCTGAAAAGGGCATTTGGATGGGCATTGCCCTTAAAAGTGCATTTAGCTCTTTTACTGCCCAAAACCCTAACCTAAAAAAAACCCCACCCAATAGATAGAATTTTATTTGGGGGTTTGGTTATGTGGGTAGTAGGTTTTACTGTTGGGGGGTGTTTGTATTTTTTTTTACAGGAAAAAGAGCTGATTTCTTTGGGACAATGCCCTGCAATAGGCCATTTTAAGGACCATTGGTAGTTTAGTGTAGGCTAGTATTTTTATTTTTATTTTGGGGGGGCTTTTATCTTTTGATAGGGCTATTAGATTAGGAGTAATTTGTTTTTATTTTTGATAATTTTGCTTTTTAGTTTGTGTAATTTAGTAAGTAAGTTTTTTTGTTGTAATGTAGATAATTGTATTTTATTAATTTAATTTATTTTATTGAAATGTTTTAGTGTAAGGCAGGTTAGGTTTTATTTTACAGGTAAGTTTGTATTTATTTTAACTAGGTAGTTATTAAATAATTAATAACTATTTACTAACTAGTCTACCTAGTTAAAATAAATACAAACTTACCTGTTGTTATTATTATTATCGTTTATTTGTAGAGCGCCAACAGATTCCGCAGCGCTATAAAAAAATGCGGATTACAACAAAACAGTTATAGGGATCAAATAGGTAGAGGACCCTGCCAAGAGTTCACTGTTGTAGTCAGCTCTTAAGAAGGTGATCTACAAACAGCTGGACTCTTAGGCTTACATGCTAAGGGGGTTCAGGGGATAGCAATGGAGAAGAAGAACTGGTATAAAGAAAGGTTAGTGTAGGTTGTCTGCATCCCTGAACAATAGAGTCTTTAGGGAGCGCTTGATGCTTTCAAAACTAGGGAGAGTCTTGTGGAGTGAGGCATAGGCCCCTATTAATCAAGGTCTGGCCGACCTGATCCGACAGTGCGGATCAGGTCCGCCAGACCTCGCTGAATACGGCGAGCAATATGCTCGCCATATTCAGCAATGCACCAGCAGCTCACAAGAGCTGATGGTGCAACTCTGCCCCCTGCAGACTCGCGGTCAATCAGCCGCCAGAAGGGGGGTGTCAATCAACCCGATCGTACTCGATCGGGTTGAATTGCGGCGATGTCTGTCCGCCTGCTCAGGCTCCATTCGGAGCTTGATAAATATGCCCCATAGAGTTCCACAAGATGGTAGCCAGTCTGGAGAAGTCCTGTAAATGGGAGTGTGATGAGAGGAGGAGGGTAGGAGGTCATGAGCAGAGCGAAGGGAACGGGAGGGAGAGTATCTGGAGACAAGGTCTGAGATATAAGGGGGAGCAGTGCAGTTGAGGGCTTTGTATGTCAGAGTGAGAATTTTGTGTTTGATCCTAGAGGCAAGAGGAAGCCAGTGAAGGGATTAGCAGAGAGGTGCAGCAGATGAAGAGTGACGTGTAAGGAAGATGAGTCTGGCAGAGGCATTCATTATGGATTGTAAAGGAGCTATGTGGTAGGTGGGGAGACCAGAGAGGACGGAGTTGCAGTAATCGAGGCAGGAAAGAATAAGAGAGCGGATTAAAATCTTAGTTGTGTAAGGAAGTCTCTAATTTTAGAGATGTTTTTAAGGTGGAAGTGGCAGGCTTTAGCCAAGGACTGAATGTGAGGTGTGAAAGAAAGATCTGAGTTAAATGTGACCCTGAGACATGCAGGGTAGGAGTAATGATGGAGTTGTCGACAGTTATAGAGAGATTGGGGGTGGATATTTTGGAAGAAGGGGGGAAAATGAGGAGTTCGGTTTTGGAGATATTTAGTTTGAGGTAGTGAGAGGACATCCAGAGATGTGAGAAAGACAGTTAGTGACACGGGTTAGCAGGGAAAGAGATATGTCTGGTGCAAAGAAGTATATTTTGGTGTTGTCGGCATACAAATGATATTGGAAACCATGGGACTTTAGGGAACCTAGTGATGACGTGTAGATTGAGAAGAGAAGGGGACCTCGGACAGAGCCCTGCGGTACTCCGACAGAAAGTGGTGATGGGGCAAAGGAGGCCCCAGAGAAGTCTACACTAAAGGTACGGTTTGACAGGCAGGAAGAGAGCCACAAGAGGGCTGTGTCACAGATGCTGAATGATTGTAGGGTTTGGAGCAAAAGAGGGTGGTCAACAGTGTCAAAGGCTGCAGACAGATCAATGAAAATAAGCAGAGAGAAGTGGCCTTTTGATTTGCTCTAAGTAGATCATTGGTAACCTTAACAATTGCTGTCTCTGTGATGGGGACAAAATCCAGATTGCAGTGGGTCAAGAAAGGAGTTTAACGTAAGGAAATAATACCTAGTTAAAATAAATACAAACTTACCTGTGAAATAAAAATAAAACCTAAGATAGCTACAATATAACAGTTATATGTGTATGTGTAGTGTTAGTGATGTGGGAGGCCAGAGGTTTAGGGGTTAATAACTTTAATATAGTGGCGGCAACATTTGGGGCGGCAGATTAGGGGCTAATAAGTGTAGGTAGGTGGCGGCGATATTAGGGCCAGCAGATTAGGGGTTAATAACTGTAATGTAGGTGGCAGCGATATTAGGGGCGGCAGATTAGGGGTTAATAAGTGAATTTAGGTGACGCGATATCGGGAGCGGAAGATTGGGGTTAATAGTTTTATTTAGGTGGCGGCGATGTCAGGGTGCGGCAGATTAGGGGTTAATTACATTATGTCCGTTGCAGCGATGTCTTGGGCGGCAGATTATGGGTGTTTAGACGTGGTTTTTATGTTAGGGTTTTAGGTTTAAACATAACTTTTTCTTTCCCCATAGACATTAATAGGGCTGCTTTACGGAGCTTTTGTTTCCGCAATCGCAGGTGTTGATATCTATGGGGAAATCGTGCCCGTGCACGTCAAAGCAGCGCTTGTATTTGGGTGAGGTATGGAGCTCAACGCCACCATATCACCCGCTCAAGCCGAGTTTCTCAAAACCTGTAATAGCAGCGCTATAAGGAGGTGAAATAACAACGCTTTTTTGGAGCTCATTAAAATCCCTATATTGCTCAAAACTCATAATCTGGCTGTAACTAAATAGTTACTTCTATTTTACTTTGTATGATCATTTTGGAAATTACAGTAATCTGAGATATAAAATTTTGATTCACAAGCCAGTATAATTAGTTTAGCTCTTGCTTTTAAATCTTTTCGGAGATCTAATCTAATACAGACATATGTTCAGGCAGATTCACTGCACAATAGTAAAAATCAGCCTGTTTGGCATATATGACTCCTAAATGTGTTTATTTACTTTAGAGCACTGGTTTTCATACCTGTCCTCAGGCTTCCCTAACAGGCCAGATTTTGAGGATATCTGAGATAGAAAACAGGTGAAATAATCAGCTGATTAGTAAACATGGTTATTTTACCTGCTCTCATTCAAGGTAATCCGAAACATCTGGCCTGTTGGGGAGGACTGAGGAAAGGTTTGAAAACCAGTGCTTTAGAGAGTTTATGTTTTCCTTTTTGCATTTATAAAAAAACCTCACTGTTAAACTGATAATTATTATTATTATTTCTTTCATGTAATTGGCAAGAGTCCATGAGCTAGTGACATATGGGATATACAATCTTTCCAGGAGGGGCAAAGTTTCCCAAACCTCAAAATGCCTATAAATACACCCCTCACCACACCCACAATTCAGTTTTACAAACTTTGCCTCCTATGGAGGTGATGAAGTAAGTTTGTGCTAAGATTTCTACGTTGATATGCGCTTCTCAGCATTGTTGAAGCCCGATTCCTCTCAGAGTATAGCGAATGTCAGAGGGACGTGAAGGGAGTATCACCTATTGAATACGATGATTTCTCTAACGGGGGTCTTTTTCATGGGTTCTCTGTTATCGGTCGTAGAGATTCATCTCCTACCTCCCTTTTCAGATCGACGATATACTCTCAAATTTACCATTACCTCTACTAAGAACTGTTTTAGTACTGGTTTGGCTATCTGCTATATGTGGATGGGTGTCTTTTGGTAAGTATGTTTTCATTTACTTAAGACACTCTCAGCTATGGTTTGGCACTTTATGCAAATTATATAAAATTCTAAATACATGTATTGTACTTATATTTGCCATGAGTCAGGTTCATGTATTTCCTTCTGCAGACTGTCAGTTTCATATTTGGGAATATAAACACTTTAAGAAATGTATTTCTTACCTGGGGTTTAGTCTTTTTCAATTTGACTACTTTTTGCATTTGCGGGTATTAGGCCCGCGGGTGCGTCAAATGTTAGGACTTTATTGCGTCATTTTTGGCGCTGACTTTTTTGGCGCGGGAAATTACGTTTTTGACGCGACTTAGTCATTTCCGGCGTCATACGTGACATCGAGACCTTTCACACGGCGGCATCATTAGTGATGCAAGTGTGTAATTTCCGGTCATTTTTGGCGCCAAAAAAGTTTATGTTACGTTGTGCGTCATACTTGGTGCCAATTTTTCTTCATTATTTCAATACCCCATTGTTGTTTGCCTCCTGCTTTCTTTTCTATCAAGAGGCCTATGCTTTTGCATTTTTTCCCATTCCTGATTCCCATTTAATGAAATAGATCATTTTGCTTTATATGTTGTTTTTTTCTCTTACATTGAGCAAGATGTCCCAATCTGATCCTGCCTCTGAAGTTTCTGCTGGAACATTGCTGCCTGACATGGGTTCTACAAAAGCTAAGTGCATTTGTTGTAAAATTGTAGAAATTATTCCACCGAATGTCATTTGTAATAGTTGTCATGATAAACTTTTACATGCAGATAGTGTTTCTATCAGTAATAGTACATTGCCAGTTACAGTTCCTTCAACTTCTAATGTGCATGATATACCTGTAAATTTTAAAGAATTTGTTTCTGATTCTATTATGAAGGCTTTGTCTGCATTTCCACCTTCTAATAAACGTAAAAGGTCTTTTAAAACTTCTCATTTAGCTGATGAAATTTCAAATGACCAACAACATAATAATTCATTCTCTTCTGATGAGGATCTATCTGAAACAGAAGATCCTTCCTCAGATATTGACACTGACAAATCTACTTATTTATTTAAAATAGAGTATATGCGTTCTTTATTAAAAGAAGTGTTAATTACTTTGGATATTGAGGTAACCAGTCCTATTGACGTTCAGTCTAATAAACATTTAAATACTGTTTTTAAACCTCCTGAGATTTCCCCAGGTGTTTTTCCCATTCCTGAGGCTATTTCTGATATGATTTCTAGGGAATGGAATAAGCCAGGTACTTCCTTTATTCCTTCTTCAAGGTTTAAGAGATTGTATCCTTTACCAGCAAAATCTATAGAGTTTTGGGAAAAGGTCCCCAAAGTTGATGGGGCTATTTCTACTCTTGCTAAACGTACCACTATTCCTATGGAAGATAGCACTTCCTTTAGGGATCTTTTAGATAGGAAACTTGAATCTTATCTAAGGAAGGCCTATTTATATTCAGGTCATCTTCTCAGACCTGCTATTTCTTTGGGTGATGTTGCGGCTGCATCAACTTTCTGGTTGGAAAATTTAGCGCAACATGAATTGGATTTTGACATATCTAGCATTGTTCGCTTTACTGCAACATGCTAATCATTTTATTTGTGATGCAATTTTTGATATAATCAAAATTGATGTTAGATCCATGTCTTTAGCTGTATTAGCTAGAAGAGCTTTATGGCTTAAATCTTGGAATGCTGATATGACATCTAAATCTAGATTACTATCTCTTTCTTTCCAAGGTAATAATTTATTTGGTTCTCAGTTGGATTCTATTATTTCAACTATCACTGGAGGAAAAGGAGTTTTTTTGCCTCAGGATAAAAAACCTAAGGATAAATCTAAGGCTTCTTACCGTTTTTGTTCCTTTCATCAGAATAAGGAACAAAAACTCAATCCTCCTACCAAGGAGTCTGCTTCCAGTTGGAAGCCTTCCTCAAATTGGAATAAATCCAAGCCATTTAGGAAACCAAAGTCTGCCCCTAAGTCCGCATGAAGGTGCGGCCCTCATTCCAGCTCAGCTGGTAGGGGGCAGATTAAGGTTTTTCAAGGATTGTTGGGTAAAATCTGTCCAAAATCATTGGATTCAGAGCATTGTCTCTAAAGGGTATCGAATAGGATTCAAAGTAATACCTCCTGTGAGAAGATTTTTTCTCTCACACATCCCTGTAAATCCAGTAAAAGCTCAGGCTTTTCTGAAGTGTGTTTCAGACCTGGAGTCTTCAGGGGTAATCATGCCAGTTCCTCTTCAGGAACAAGGTTTGGGGTTTTATTCAAACTTATTCATTGTACCAAAGAAAGAAAATTTGTTCAGACCAGTTCTGGATCTGAAAATTTTGAATCGTTATGTAAGAGTACCAACTTTCAAGATAGTGACTATAAGGACTATTCTGCATTTTGTTCAGCAAGGACATTATATGTCCACAATAGACTTGCAGGATGCATACCTTCATATTCTGATTCATCAAGAAGACTTTCAGTTTCTGAGATTCTCTTTTCTAGACAAGCACTACCAATTTGTTGCTCTTCCATTTGGCCTAGCAACAGCTCCAAGAATCTTTTCAAAGGTTCTGGGTGCCCTACTATCTGTAATCAGAGAACAGGGTATTGCGGTGTTTCCTTATTTGGACGATATCTTGGTACTAACTCAGTCTTTACATACTGCAGAATCTCACACGAATCAACTAGTGTTGTTTCTTCGGAAACATGGTTGGAGGATCAATTTACCAAAAAGTTTCTTGATTCCTCAGACAAGGGTCACCTTTTTAGGCTTCCAGATAGATTCAGTGTCCATGACTCTGTCTCTAACAGACAAGAGACATTTAAAATTGGTTGCAGCCTGCCGGAACCTTCAGTCTCAGTCATTCCCTTCAGTGGCTATGTGCATGGAAGTTTTAGGTCTCATGACTGCAGCATCGGACGCAATCCCCTTTGCTCATTTTCACATGGGACCTCTACAGCTTTGTATTCTGAATCAATGGTGCAGGGATTATACAAAGATATCACAATTAATATCCTTGAATCCCAATGTACGACACTCTCTGACATGGTGGATAGATCACCATCGTTTGGTTCAAGGGGCTTCTTTTGTTCGCCCAACCTGGACTGTGATCACAAAAGATGCGAGTCTTTCAGGTTGGGGAGCTGTT
The DNA here is from genome assembly GCF_027579735.1 of Bombina bombina. Lineage (NCBI taxonomy): Eukaryota > Metazoa > Chordata > Amphibia > Anura > Bombinatoridae > Bombina > Bombina bombina. The sequence continues at coordinate 106,028,904 of NC_069502.1, forward strand.
TGGGGATCTCTGACAGCACAAGGGGTTTGGAAATCTCAAGAGGCAAGATTACCAATAAATATTTTAGAACTCCGTGCAATTCTCAGGGCTCTTCAGTTCTGGCCTCTACTAAAGAGAGAACCGTTCATTTGTTTTCAGACAGACAATATCACAACTGTGGCTTATGTCAATCATCAAGGTGGGACTCACAGTCCCCAAGCTATGAAAGAAGTATCTTGGATACTTGCCTGGGCGGAATCCAGCTCCTGTCTAATATCTGCAGTGCATATCCCAGACGTAGACAATTGGGAGGCGGATTATCTCAGCCGCCAGACTTTACATCCAGGGGAGTGGTCTCTCTATCCAAATGTGTTTTCTCAGATTGTTCAGATGTGGGGGCTTCCAGAGATAGATCTCATGGCCTCTCATCTAAACAAGAAACTTACCAGATACCTGTCCAGGTCCAGGGATGTTCAGGTGGAAGCAGTGGATGCGCTGACACTTCCTTGGTGTTATCAACCTGCTTACATCTTTCCGCCTCTAGTTCTCCTTCCAAGAGTGATCTCCAAAATCATCATGGAACAGTCTTTTGTGTTGCTGGTGGCTCCAGCAGGGCCACACAGGTTTTGGTATGCGGATCTGGTTCGGATGTCCAGTTGCCCGCCTTGGCCACTTCCGTTACGGCCGGACCTACTATCTCAAGGTCCGTTTCTCCATCAGGATCTCAAATCATTAAATTTGAAGGTATGGAAATTGAATGCTTAGTTCTAAGTCATAGAGGTTTCTCTGACTCAGTGATTAATACTATGTTACAAGCTCGTAAATCTGTTTCTAGAAAGATTTATTATAGAGTTTGGAAGACTTACATTTCATGGTGTTCTTCTCATAAATTCTCCTGGCATTCTTTTAGAATTCCTAGAATTTTACAGTTTCTTCAGGATGGTTTGGATAAGGGTTTGTCTGCAAGTTCCTTGAAAGGACAAATCTCCGCTCTTTCTGTTTTATTTCACAGAACGATTGCTATTCTTCCTGATATTCACTGTTTTGTACAGGCTTTAGTTCATATTAAGCCTGTCATTAAATCAATTTCTCCTCCTTGGGGTCTTAATTTGGTTCTGAAGGCTTTACAGGCTTCTCCATTTGAGCCTATGCATTCTTTGGACATTAAACTACTTTCCTGGAAAGTGTTGTTCCTTTTGGCTATTTCTTCTGCTAGAAGAGTTTCTGAGCTATCTGCTCTTTCTTGTGAGTCTCCTTTTCTGATTTTTCATCAGGATAAGGCAGTTTTGCGGACTTCTTTTCAATTTTTACCTAAGGTTGTGAATTCTAACAACATTAATAGATAAATTGTTGTTCCTTCCTTGTGTCCGAATCCTAAGAATTCTTTGGAGAGATCCTTACATTCTTTGGATGTGGTAAGAGCTTTGAAATATTATGTGGAAGCTGCAAAAAATTTCAGGAAGACTTCCAGTTTATTTGTTTTATTTTACGCCTCAGAGAATTACAGCTCATTCTACTAGAGTCTCAGTCTCCACTTCGTGAGCTTTTAAGAATGAAGCTTCAGTTGATCAGATTTGCAAAGCAGCAACTTGGTCCTCTTTGCATACATTTACTAAATTCTACCATTTTGATGTATTTGCTTCTTCGGAAGCAGTTTTTGGTAGAAAAGTCCTTCAGGCAGCTGTTTCAGTTTGATTCTTCTGCTTTTGATTTAAGTTTTTTTCTTTCAAAAGTGAAAATAACTTATTTTTTGGGTTGTGGATTATTTTTTCAGCGGAATATGGCTGTTTTTAATTTATTCCCTTCCTCTCTAGTGACTCTTGAGTGGAAGACTCCACATCTTGGGTATTGATATCCCATATGTCACTAGCTCATGGACTCTTGCCAATTACATGAAAGAAAACATAATTTATGTAAGAACGTACCTGATAAATTAATTTCTTTCATATTGGCAAGAGTCCATGAGGCCCACCCTTTTTATGGTGGTTATGATTTTTTGTATAAAGCACAATTATTTCCAAATTTCCTTTGTTGATGCTTTCTACTAGTTTCTTTATCACCCCACTGCTTGGCTATTCGTTAAACTGAATTGTGGGTGTGGTGAGAGGTGTATTTATAGGCATTTTGAGGTTTGGGAAACTTTGCCCCTCCTGGTAGGATTGTATATCCCATATGTTACTAGCTCATGGACTCTTGCCAATATGAAAGAAATGAATTTATCAGGTAAGTTCTTACATAAATTATGTTTTTTTTCATGATTTGATCTTTAGGGAAAATCCTTTGAAATATATATATATATATATATATATATATATATATATATATATATATTGTGCTGTAAAAAAAATTTTGCTTTTCAAACTATTTTATTATATATTATATTTAGGAAAACTCGTATCCTAAACAATATTTCCACAATGAAAATCTGGTGGAGGTTGTGGGTGATTTGTTTGGTGCTGGAATGGAGACAACCTCAACAACTCTCCGTTGGGGAGTTCTGATCATGATGAAATACCCAGAAATACAAAGTAAGAGTTTATTTTTTATTATTATTGTTTGGCATTATTTACTTAAGATCTTACTCTACATATCTAAAGATGTCAGAGAAGGCTACACTAAAGTTAGCTAGGTAGGTGGAGAACCACAGGAGGGCTGTGTTGCCAATGCCGAAGGATTGGAGGGTTTGGAACAAAATAAGGTCATCAACAATGTCAATGGCTGCAGACAGATCAAGAAGGAATAGCATAGAAGTGGCCTTTTGATTTAGTTGTACGTAGGTCAAATGTTAACTTAGATCTACCTCAAATGATAGGTCTAATGAACACCAAAGAGAAAGGTTAACTACACTAGCAAAATCTACGACACACACAAGCACCCCAAAAAAGGAGGAGTGACCTCATAGTTATCCAAGCATATTGAAAAAAAATCAATAAAAAATAAGGGGCCTTTACTAAACTTTCAGACATATGTCTCACTTTTTCACAATGTACATTATCAAATTAAGGTTTGTCTTAATTTTGATTTGTTCAACACAATTATAGATGTCAGCAAATTTGTACATACATTTGTGTTAAAGAAACATTTTTATCATTCAGATTGACATAGTGATTATTCACTAGAAATACATACACAAGGAAGTTCCAATGTAGGACTAAAATGTACTGATCTATACAGTTTAAATGACTTAATCTTACTCAGTTTAAGCTAGCCTGCCCCTCAAGGGCTCCTAAGCAGTTCCACTGCTTGATAACGGGATTCCAAATACTTTAAGAATACTTGGGGTTTACATGTATACAGAAGACTATACTAATAATTAATTAACCTTAAAGGGACACTATACCCAAACATTTTCTTTCATGATTAAGGTAGAGAATACAATTTTAAACAACATTCAAATTTACTTCTATTACCTAATTTGCTTCATTCTTTAGATATACTTTAATGAAGAAATAGCAATGTACACGGTGAACCAATCACAGGAGGCATCTATGTGCAGCTACCAATCATCAGCTACTAAGCATATCTAGATATGCTTTTCAGCAAAGAATATCAAGAGAATGAAGCAAAATAGATAATAGAAGTAAATTAGAAAGCTGTTTATAATTAAATGCTCTTTCTAAATCATGAAAGAAAAAATTTGGGTTTCATGTCCCTTTAAGCTTTAGGACGAAATGTGGGTAGAATAAATACACATTTTGGTTTTATCTGTTCTATATTCCCATGCTACTGTCATGCCATCAGGTAAAGTATACAAAAATTTTTTGCATGTACAGACATATTTAATAACCACAACAGTTCTTTACCTCCCAGTTTTAAAGAAGATGGTAAATATTTAAATAAATTAATAATTCTTCCTGCTTACAGAAAATGTACAGAATGAAATTGAAAAGGTGATTGGATCTGCTAAGCCTAAAATGGAACACCGTAAAAACATGCCGTATACTAATGCTGTAATTCATGAAACTCTAAGATTTGGTAACATTGTACCAGTCAGTATCGCACGCGCAATTACTCAAGATGTGGTTTTTAAAGGTTATTTTCTTCCAAAGGTCAGTAGCAAATATTATATTTTCCATATAGTTTAAACGGATGCTGCTGATATTGCTGATTTATAAATAATATAGTGAATTTCTAGTTATATTGCATTAGGGTTTTATTTTTTTAATTTAGGATATATATATATATATATATATATATATATACTTATTCTAGTAGCAATCACCAATCTAGAGTAATCCCTTTTTAAAGATGACTGGGGAGCCTGAAAGTAGTATATCTCCTCCCTTTCCTGCTACTTTCAGACATTCCAAGCTCTGCTGCTAAAGGGATGCTAAACAGTAAATACACCCTAGACATAGCGCCATATTACAAGAAAAACACTAAACAACTTTTTTTTTTGCGAGCAAACAACACTGAATGTAAACGTTTAATGTGAGCTGGTTAGTGCTCATATTACAAGTTGAAAATGAATTGTTTGCACGTGAGTAAAGTTTGATGCACGCTAACAGCTGGACTTCGAATATCGGGACTGTGTTAAAATATTCTCACCATAGAATTCAAAGGAGGGAGCTTTAAAAAAAAAAAAAATATATATATATATATATATATATATAGAGAGAGAGAGAGAGAGAGAGAGCAGGGAAGAGCACTCTCACTTAGTCCAACAACTGCCAGGGTGCTAGTGGAGAATATGAATACAGCAAACAAAAAACTTGCACTCTCTAGTCTTTCCAAATCAACTTTTACTGTGAAAAGTGCCGTTTCAGGGACAAAGTATCCCCTTCCTCAGATACAGTGTATACAAATGCAAAGCAATATATAACTACAAACAAGCTAAACCCCACCCCCAATTAGGTCCAAAAAAAATGCCAAGTGGTTGTCATGGTAACACCTGATCACATAGTAAACATAAGTGTAAAATATATTATAAACATATTAATCTGAGCATCAATATAAACAATCAGTGATAATATAACAGTGCTAATCTGTGACAGGATAAATGTAACCAGCAACAGAGATAATCAATGCAGGCACACGATCATATAAACAGGACAACAATTATACATCAAGTCATGACTTTTACAATACTTTGTTATCAAAATACCTTGTGGAAAATAAAGCCAACAACACAGAGAAATATGCTACCAGAGTCAAAACCGGATCAGAATATCCTAAGATTACGCTAACACGGCCGCAGCACCCACCAAGAACAAACATACACACTTCCTGGTTAGTGGCACGGTCACGTGTCACGGAAAACCAATGAGCTGCAGGCATCATGATTGCTATGGCAACGCAACGTGTAATGCCACTGTCATCCATGGGGGTGTGACTCCAACCAATTAGGATAGAAAACCAACTAAACGTTTATTATTATAGACGATGCATATACACAGCAATGTGCTGCCGACATATGCGTAGGTATGTGAATCATATGAATACTAGCAAAGTTGAAAGCACCAATCCTGACAAATATATAAAATAGGTCAATGCCATAAAGATAAGGACAATAGTTAGTGCACAACAAGAGAAACACTGAACAATGGGAGAACGTTTAGAAATATAAAACTGTATGAAACTGTGTATGGAAAAAAATAATAAAATGTAGGTGGTGAGGGTTCTCGGCTCACAACTGGTACATCATTTTTATTAGGAGTTAGTAAACCAATAGCCCTCTACATATATGTTAATTAATCTATCTCATGGCACACAGTGTAAGAGCACCTATGTCAAGGTAGAGGTTATAAATTTAACAGTACCGATGAATAAAAAACCCTTAGTCTGAGGTTCACGCTACAACACTAAACAAGGGGGTGGGGGAAGTCCCAGTTAGACCTTATATTGGGGTACATAGAAATGGCATAATACTGCAGTACATAGGACTAGTAGCCAGATAGTGTATACTGTCTAGAAGCTCATGCATGGATCGTTAAACTCCATTAAATTCAATAGCCGAGGCACCAGAGTTATAAGAAGCAATGCCAGTCAATGATAGTATTCAGTCCATTGGCATTTTTTTTGGTCCTAATTGGGGGGGTGGGGCTTATCTTGTTTGTAGTTATATATTGCTTTGCATTTGTATACACTGTGTCTGAGGAAGGGGATACTTTGTCCCCGAAACGTCCCTTTTCCCAGTAAAAGTTGTTTTGGAAAGACCCGAGAGTGCAAGTTTTTTGTTTACTATAGATATATATATATGTGTTTATAAATATATATATATATATATATATATATATATACATTTATATATATATATATATATACACATTTATATATATATATATATATATATATATATATACATTTATACAATAAAGCAAATAACATAGTAATACATAGTAAAACACATTATTAAATATTAAAATTGATTAAGAATTATTTTAAAAGTTTTATGGTATTTAACTGGAAAGAGCTCCAAAGTGTATAGATAAGTTTTTATATTTTTAAAAACATGTTAATATATGTGTTTATATACTGTATGTATACTTGTATGTATATACATATATAAATACACATATATAAACAAATATATTATTATTATCAGTTATAAACAAAGGTACGACAAGCTAATATTTATAGGAAACAAGTGGTTAGAGGGTCCTGCCAAGAGTTGCACTGTAAATCAGCTCCCATGAAGGTGATCTACAAACAGCTAATCTCATAGGCTTACGTGCTAAGGGGATTCATAGGGATTAATTAGGGGTGAGTCTTGTAGAGCAAGGTAGGGAGTTCCACAAAATATAGAGATCTGGAGAAGTAATGTAGACGCGAATGTGAGGATGTAACAAGAGAGGAAGAGAGGAGGACATTATAAGCAGGGGGGATGGGAGGGTATCTGGAAACAAGGTCTGAGATATATGGTGGAGCAGTGCTATTGACAGCAGTGAATGTCAGAATTTTGTGCTAATTCTGGAGGCTAGAGGAAGCCAGTGAAGGGATTGGCAGAGAGGTGCAGAGGAGTAGGAGTAATGTGCAAGGAAGATAAGAATGGCAGAGGCATTCATTATGGATTGTAAAGGAGATGCAACTAGGGAGACCATAGAAGATGGAATTGCAATGGTAAAAGTGGGAATTAATGAGTGGATTAATATCTTTGCTGTGTGTTGTGTAAGTAATTGGAACATTTTTTAAGATGGAAATGGCAGGAGTTGGCCAAAGACTGGATGTAAGAAGTAAAAGAGAGATCTGAGTCCAGTGTGACCCCAAGATATTGGGCATGTGAGGTTGGGGTAATGATGCTATTATCAAAAGTTATAGAAAGCTGGGGGGTGTGGATTTTGGAAAAATTGTGTAAATAAGGAGCTTAGATTTGGAAAGATTTAGCTTAGGGTACTGAGAGGAAATCGAAGATGAAATGAGAAATACAGTTAGTGGCACAAATTATCAAGGAAGAGGACAGGTGTGGTGCAGAAAGGTAGATTTGGGTGTCATTAGAATACAAATTAAATTGAAACACGTGGGACTTTATTAAGGAAATTAATGATGATGTATAGATTGAGAAGAGAAGGTGGCTAAGAAGAGAGCCCTGTGGTACCCCAACAGAAAGTGATAGGGGGCAGTGGAACCGTTAGAGAAGGCAACACTAAAGGTATGTTTAGACTGTTAGGAGGAAAACCACAAAAGGGCTGTTTCACAAATTCCAAAGGATTTAGAGGGTTTTGGAGCAAAGGAGTGGTGGTCAACAGTGTTGAAGGGTGCATACAGATCAAAATGAATGGCAGAGAGAAGCGGCCTTTTGATTTAGCTGTAAGTAGGTCATAAGTATTCTTGACAATTGCTGTCTCTGTGGAGTTTTGGGGGGGAAATCCAGATTGCAGTGGGTCAAGGAGGGAGTTTAATGTGAGGAAATGTGATAAATGTGTATATACTAGCTTTTGAGGCATGGTGGAGAAGGGAAATAGGGCAGTAGTTGGATAGGGAGGTTGGATTGAGAGAGGGTTTTTTGAGGATAGGTATGACTAGTGCCTTTTTAAGAGATGAGGAAACTATACCGGTGCTGAGGGAGAGGTTAAAGATATATGTGAGGATAGGGGTAAAGGTAGGAGAGAGGGAAGGGAGAATCTGTGAGGGGATATGATTGAGGGGGCTGGTAGTAAGTTAAGAAGACGATATAAGGGCAGAAACTTTTTTATTGCTTTGTATTATTCTTTGAACGCACTCACCTAGATTACAAGTTTTGCGCTATAGAGGGTGCGAAACGAACGCAACAAAATTTGTGTTATTTCACCCTCCATAGCACTGCCATTACAAGTTTTTAAAAAGCTGCTTTGTGCATGCAATATGGTTGCATTGAGTTCCATACCACACAAAATACAAGCGTTGCTTTGACGTGATCGTGCAGGCTTTCCCCATAGACATCAATGGGGGAAAGTGTTATAAAAAAAAACAACACTTACGCAGAATGAAAAGCTCCGTAATGCAGCCCCATTGATGTCTATGGGAAAAAAAAGATACGTTTTACACCCTAACATCTAAACACCCCTAATCTGCTGCCCCCAACATCGCCGACACCTACATAATGTAATTAACCCTAATCTGCCGCTCCAGACATTGCCGCCACCGAAATAAATCTATTAACCCCTAATCTGATGCTCCCAATATCACCGCCACTATACTTAACCCCTATTCCCCCTATTCACCCTACCCCAGCATCGCCCACACTATAATAAATCTATTAACCCCTATTCCGCCGCTTCCCAACATCGCTGCCACTAAATAAAGTTATTAACCCCTAAACTTCTGGCCTTCCACATTACTACCATTGAATAAACGTAATAAACCCCTAAACTGCCAACCCCCCACATCGCAACAACCAAAATTATATTAACCCCTAAACCTAACCCTAAACCTAACCGTAACCCTAACGCTAAACCTAACACCCCCTAACTTTAGCATAATTAAAATAGAGCTAAATTAAAGTTACAATTATTAAATAAATAATACCTAAAACTAAAAACAAACACCTAGATTACGAGTTTTGTGTTAGAGGTTATACGGTACTAACGAGCAGTTTATGCTCACCGCTAAGTTACAGACAGCGCTGGTATTACGGGTTTTTACAACCCAGACAAGAAGTGAGCGTTGAGCAAAATTTTGCTCCTTACCGCACTCCAATACCAGCGCTGCTTACATTAGCGGTGAGCTGGTGTAACGTGCTTGTGCCCGATTTCCCCATAGGAATCAACGGGGAGAGCTGGCTGAAAAATAGTCTAACACCTGCAAAAAAGCAGCGTAAAACTCCTTAACGCAGCCCCATTGATTCCTATGGGGAAATAAAAGTTATGTCTACACCTAACACACTAACATGAACCCCGAGTCTTAACACCCCTAATCTTACACTTATTAACCCCTAATCTGCCACTCCCGACATTGCCGCAACCTACCTACATTTATTAACCCCTAATATGCCTCTCAGGACACCGCCACCACCTACATTATACTTATGAACCTTAATCTGCTGCCCCCAACATCGCCGTCACCTACATTATATTTATTAACCCCTAATCTGCCTCCCCCAATGTTGCCGCCACCTACCTACGCAAACATTAGTTAAATATTATTAACCCCTACTCTGCCAGCCCTAACATCGCCGCCACCTACCTATCTTTATTAACCCCTAATCTTCTGCCCCCAATGTCGCCACCACTATATGAAAGTTATTAATCCCTAAACCTAAGTCTAACCCTAAACCTAACACCCCCTAACTGAAATATAATTAAAAGAAATCTAAATAAAATTACTATAATTAACTAAATTATTCCTATTTAAAACTAAATACCTGTAAAATAAACCCTAAGCTAGCTACAATATAACTAATAGTTACATTGTATCTAGCTTAGGGTTTATTTTTATTTTACAGGCAAGTTTGTGTTTATTTTAACTAGGTAGAATAGTTATTAAATAGTTATTAACTATTTAATAACCACCTAGCTAAAATAAATACAAAAGTACCTGTAGAATAAAACCTAACCTAAGTTACAATTACACCTAACACTACTCTACAATTAAATTATTTACCTAAATTAAATACAATTAAATACAAATAAATTATGTAAAGTACACAAAAAAAACCCATTAAATTACAGAAAATAATCAACAAATTACAAGATTCTTAAACTAATTACACCTAATCTAATCCCCCTAACAAAATAAAAAAGCCCCCCCAAAATAAAAAAAGCCCTACCCTACACTAAAATACAAATAGCCCTTAAAACGGCCTTTTGCGGGGAATTGCCCCAAAGTAATCAGCTTTTTTACCTGTAAAAAAAAAAGTAGAAATCCCCCCCCAACATTAAAACCCATCACCCACACAACCAAACCTACTCTAAAACCCACCCAATACCCCCTTAAAAAAACCTAACATTAACCCCTTGAAGATCATCTTACCGGGAGAAGTTCTTCATCTAATTGGCCCAAAGTCCTCAACAAAGCCGGGAGAAGTCTTCATCCAAGCCGGGCGAAGTGGTCTTCCAGACGGGTAGAAGTCTTCATCCAGACGGCATCTTCTATCTTCATCCATCCGGCGCGGAACAGATCCATCTTCAAGACATCCGACGCGGAGCATCCTCTTCTGACGACGGCTAACACTGAATGAAGGTTCCTTTAAATGACGACATCCAAGATGGCGTCCCTTCAATTCCGATTAGCTGATAGAATTCTATTAGCCAATCGGAATTAAGGCAGACAAAATCCTATTGGCTGATACAATCAGCCAATAGGATTGAGCTCACATTCTATTGGCTGTTCCAATCAGCCAATAGAATTCGAGCTCAATCCTATTGGCTGATTGCATCAGCCAATAGGATTTTTTCTACCTTAATTCTGATTGGCTGATATAATTCTATCAGCCAATCGGAAATTAAGGGACGCCATCTTGGATGACGTCATTTAAAGGAACCTTCATTCAATGTTAGCCATCGTCAGAAGAGGATGTTCCGCGTCGGATGTCTTGAAGATGGAGCCGCTCCGCGCCGGATGGATGAAGATAGAAAATGCCGTCTGGATGAAGACTTCTGCCCGTCTGGAGGACCACTTCGTCCGGCTTGGATGAAGACTTCTCCCGGCTTCGTTGAGGACTTCGGCCCGGTTGGATGAAGACTTCTCCCAGTAAGGTGATCTTCAAGGGGTTAGTGTTAGGTTTTTTAAGGGGGTATTGGGTGGGTTTTAGAGTAGGGTTGGTTGTGTGGGTGGTGGGTTTTAATGTAGGGGGGGATTTGTACTTTTTTTTACAGGTAAAAGAGCTGATTACTTTGGGGCAATGCCCCGCAAAAGGCACTTTTAAGGGCTATTTGTAATTTAGTGTAGGGTAGGGCTTTTTAATTTTGTGGGGGATTTTTTATTTTGTTAGGGGGATTAGATTAGGTGTAATTAGTTTAAAAATCTTGTAATTTGTTTATTATTTTCTGTAATTTAGTGTTTGTTTTTTTTGCACTTTAGATAATTTAATTTAATTGTATTTAATTTAGGGATTTAATTGTAGTGTAGTATTAGGTGTAATTGTAACTTAGGTTAGGTTTTATTTTACAGGTACTTTTGTATTTATTTTAACTAGGTAGTTATTAAATAGTTAATAACTATTTAGTAACTATTCTACCTAGTTAAATAAATACAAACTTGCCTGTAAAATAAAAATAAACCCTACGCTAGATACAATGTAACTATTATTTATATTGTAGCTAGCTTAGGGTTTATTTTATAGGTAAGTATTTAGTTTTAAATAGGAATAATTTAGTTAATTATAGTAATTTTTATTTAAATTTATTTTAATTATATTTAAGTTAGGGGGTGTTAGGGTTAGGGTTAGACTTAGGTTTAGGGGTTAATAACTTTAATATAGTGGCGGCGACGTTGAGGGCAACAGATTAGGGGTTAATACATGTAGGTAGGTGACTTCGATGTTAGGGATGGCAGATTAGGGGTTAATAATATTTAACTAATGTTTGTGAGGCGGGAGTGCGGCGGTTTAGGGGTTAATATATTTATTATAGTAGCAGTGATGTCTGGTTTGGCAGATTAGGGGTTAAAATTTTTATTTTAGTGTTTATAATGTGTGTGGGGGGGCCTCGGTTTAGGGGTTAATAGGTAGTTTATGGGTGTTAAGCTCTTAACTACTGACTTTAAAATGCGGTACCAGGCTTGACAGGAGAGGGTCTACTGCTCACTTTTTGTCAGACTCGTAATACCGGCGCTATGCAAGACCCATTGAAAAAAGAGGATACGCAATTTACGAAAGTGGATTTGCGGTATTTCCAAGTCTGGACAAAAAACTGAGCGGTACACCTGTACCTTCAAGACTCGTAATACCAGCGGGCGTTAAAAAGCAGCGTTGGGACCGGCCAACGCTGCTTTTTAAGCCTAACGCACAACTTGTAATCTAGCCGATTCTTACTTGTGAAATAAAACCTAAGCTAGCTACAATATACGTAAGTTAAGTAAGTTATATTGTAACTAGCTTAGGTTTTATTTTTATTTCACAGGTAAGTTTGTATTTATTTTAACTAGGTAGACTAGTTAGTAAATAGTTATTAACTATTTACTAACTAGTTAAAATAAATACCAACTTACCTGTGAAATAAAACCTAAGCTGCCTTACACTAAAACCTAACATTACAAAAAGAAAGAACCTACCATTACAAAAAATAATATAACACTAAAATTACAAAAAATAAAAAAACTACCATTACAAAAAATAACAAACAAAATTATCCACAACAGCAAAAATGATTCCTTTTTCTTTCTAATGACACGGTGAGTCCACGGATCATCATCAATTACTGTTGGGAATATCACTCCTGGCCAGCAGGAGGAGGCAAAGAGCACCACAGCAAAGCTGTTAAATATAACTCCCCTACCCACGATCCCCCAGCCATTCTCTTTGCCTGTAGTACAAGGAGCATGTGAAGTTTAGGTATCTGATGAAAACTTTTCTTCAATCAAGATTTTATTATTTTTAAAGCAGAGTAAGCTTACTCTGATCTTTTCTGGGGTCTAGCCTTAGTCCACATCAGTCTCTTCAGTAGGGCAGTGGTGGCTTTTGAGCACTTGAGAACTTGTGGGGTTACAATCCTCACTGTGTTTTCTCAAGATTTTGCTGCCCTATCCAGAAAGCCTGAGTAGGTTTACTCAGTCTTCTTTCTTTCTTTACAGGTCCATGTGAGGCTACTCCCTCTCAAACCAGGTGAGCTGTCCTGCTGCCGGATAGCATTTTCAGGTAAGTGCTATTTTAATTTCTTTGCAATGAGAATACTGGCACTTATTACAGCTAGGAGCTGTATTACATTTATGGGGACTTTATTAAACTTTCATGTATGGGATTTTTTATTAAAGGGACAGTTTACTCAAAAATTTTCTCCCCTTTAATTTGTTCCCAATGATCCACTTTACCTGCTGGAGTGTATTAAATTGTTTACAAGTAGCTCCTTTACCCTTATATTGGCATTTGAAATTGTTAATTTAGGATGTGGTATCCCTACCTATTCTGATAGTTTGTGGCCGCGCGTACCAGCTATAGATAAGCTTTGTAAACGCAGCCAGCAGAAGAAATTACACTCCCAGTGTGATATAGCAGAGATAAGGTAATAAAATGTTGATTTTCCATTGTTCTCTCAAAGTATTGGTGATTGTTTTAAGGACAGATATAAGATAAAGAAGCAGGTATATGTGCACAATGTGATACAGTAATGAGATCTGATTATACCTACAAGCTCAACCTATTTTATTAGGCTGTGGCTTCAAAACACAAAATCAGAGCTTTAATATACACAAATAAGCCTTAAAAAGCTAATTTTCATACATGTTTTACTCTGCAGTTGGTAAAAAAAGCAATTGTAAACACATTAAGGGAAAAACTATTTTACAGTATACTGTCCCTTTAAGGCAGTGTGGGCATTGAGACTGTGAGGAGTGGGATTCATGGTGGCTCAGTGATTATTTTACTTGGTAAACACTTTTTACTGTTGTTAGCCTTTTTTTGGCAGTTAAGGCTCGGTATCTCTGTGTTTAAAAAAGGGGGAACGTCCTTGCTGATGCGATTATGTTTTGGCGTGCTTTCAGTGCGACTGAAGTGAGCTGCGCAGCTGTGACATTGTAGTCGGCTCCTCTTACTTTTCTTTTCACTATGCTGCTGTTATTTTAAGTCCGGATTGTCTCTTCTGTGTGGGAAGTCACTCCATGAGCATAAGGACAGGTAGGCACCTCAGTAAAGTTACTAAGGTTTATAGGTAACCTGAGGTTATTTGGTTTATTTCTTTAATGTTATTTACATTTAAAGACACAGTACACTTATTTTTTATTTTCAAATAAAGAAAATGTTTTACTCTTTTTTTTCTTATTTATTACACATTATGGATCAAGAGGCCTTTCAATACAGCATCCCAGGTGAAGTAACTGCTTATCAGTTATGTTTTGATGCTCAGGTGGAACATCCAGTTCCTTTTTGTTCCTCATGCATTATGAGAACTTTAAGTTATAGAGAAATATTTGACCATGAGCCACCATTATCCCAGGCAAACACTGTTCAAGTGTCTCCTGTAGCAGATATTCCACAGCTTTCTCCTCAAGCGTTCCATCTTTTTCAGTCTCCCCATACCATGCCCTGTGTTTCCTCTGGCAATCCGGTAAGATTTTCTCTCCAAGGCATTGCTTCCCAGGTATCCCTTGCGGTATCTGAAGCCTTGTCAGCTTTTCCCATGTTACAGGGAAAACGTAAAAGGAAATTTAAAGAAACAGTTACTAAGGTTTCTGATCAAGTTCTGGCTATCCAGACTGTCTCTTCCCATAAGCCTGAGGAAGAAGTCATGTCAGTAGCGTCTGAGGTGGAAATCTCAGACTCAGACAGTGTAATTCCTTCTTCTGATTCTGAAGTGGTATCCTTCAGATTTAATATAGAAAACCTTTGCTTATTACTTAAAATCTAGTAAATTGAAGTACTTTGATGTTTCCTCCCCGGTGGAGGTTTTTCCGGTTTCTGAACATGCTACAGAGATTATTGCTAGAGAATGGGAAAGACCTGGTATTCCTTTTTCTCCTTCTCTTATTTTTTATTTTTTTTTAATAATTTTTATTGAGGAAAAATTCAAAGTACAACATACATATGGTATTTCTAAAGATGTGTGAATACAAAGAAGGAAAACATTTGTCCTTCAAGGTTCAAATTTTTTTTTTACAATCACCAAGAATCAGAACAAATTCTAAATGAAAAACCAGTACATCTTAAGGAGTTTTAAACCTCTAGTTTTAACATTTGATAGAAATGTAATTGTTATGAAAAAGTCTTGGCACAGGGACTCAATCAGTAAGCTTAGTGTGTTGAGCCTAAGTCCCAGGTGAGCCCAGAAGGCTCTTGAAGTAAGTAAGAGTTTGTATAGCAGATGTTCCACCGGGAAAACCTGTGGGGTAGTAGGATTAGGAGGAAGAGGGGGAAGGGAAGGGAGAGAGAGTCTGAGAAGGAAGAAAAAAAAGGGGGGGGGAACCCTAGGCCCATCAGCCGCAGGAAGGGAGGATATTATGCAGTCTCCTCCTTGTCAATGTCATAATCAGCCTAAATCAGGGATACTCTACTTTACAGAGAAAACGGCTCACATATCAAGGCGTACAGATCTGTTTGTTGGCACAAATTAAAATATAACTCTCCATGGATCTAAAGTAGGAGATAAGTTGAATCAAAGCTTGCCAGCTGGGAGGGTTAGGTTTCTTCTAATTTCGTGCAATCAGTAGTTTTGTTGCCATTAGAATTGTTATCAGCAGTATGCGTCTGTGCGTAGAGAGGGACCGGAGGCCGGCATGAATCAGAGCTGTTTCCGGGGGCAAGGACACTAACAACCCCAGTCGGCAGCACAAGATCCCTAATCTATTCCACAGGGGGGCGATGGCAGGACAGGCTCACCAGATATGGTGAGGATCGCCCACCATCAGGCATCCCCTCCAGCAGAGGGGGGAACAGTCCAGAAACATTTTATGTAATTTTGGAGGCACATAGTGCCACCTGGTCAAGAGTTTGTATAATAATTCATACAGTGTCATGCAGTGAATCGATATTTTTGTATGTAGGATTGCGTCCATCCAGTCCTCTGCGGTTAAATCTACGCTCCACTCTTTTTCCCACTCCGTCATCTGTCTAGTTTTGGACAGTTTCGAAGCATTAAGAAGGATCTGGTAATGGGAGGATAAGGGAGAGATATGTTGGGTACCTGCGAAGAGTCGGGACTCCCATGTAGTCAATGGTCTGGGTGGGGCTTCCAGTAATCCCCAGGATTTTAATATAGAGAGTAGTCTTAACAGGTCAAATCTGAATCTGGGCTGGATGGCATGGATATTGGCCAGGTCACTGGGTGACATTGGGTTCTCCCCTGAGAAAAGATCGGCCACTTTGAGTAAGGAAAAAGCCCGCCGCACTGCGGGACCCGCTAATGGGAGGCCATACAAAAGGCCCGATATAGAATGACATGGTAAAGGGTGTGGAGAGAACATGGCATAATGGCGATGACCAGGAGCCCCTGCAGTGCAGGACGATCTTGTTGTTGATCGGAATATCTGAGGCGCAATGAGGTTGAAACCAGATAAGGTCCAGCAAGACCATATGAGCCGGCAGAGATGCCTGCTCAAGTTCTATCCAGCGAGGGCCATCTCCTTTTACATTCCACTCTAAAATGTGGGATAAAAGGGTGGCTTCATAGGAAAGCCTTATGTTCGGGAGGCTTAGCCCTCCAGCAAGGATTGGGCTTTGCAGTAGAGAAGCTGCAATGCGGGGCCTCTTCCCATTCCACATGTACCAGTTAATCACTGCTTGGAATATGTTGAGCAGCATCAGTGGGACCTTTATTGGCAAACATATAAAGAGATATGTTAATTTGGGAAGGCTGCATCATCTTAACCGCTACGATTCTGCCAAACCAGGAGATTTCATCATATCACCTGGAGCACAGGTCCCTTTGGAGTTGTGATAGAAAGGCATTAAAGTTTTTAGACAAAACCATTCCAATATTATGGGAAAGGAACACTGCTAGGTGCTTTAGGCCAGATATAGACCATTGGAATTTATATTTCCTCCTGAGCTAGTGTAAAGTCAATTCTGGTAAGTTTAGAGGGTAGGCTTCTGTTTTACCAAGATTTAACTTGTAGTAGGAAATGTTTCCGAACCTGTCCAGAAGGTCAAATAATGCGGGAAGAGAATATTCCGGGTCTGTGATGAAGAGCATCAAGTCATCAGCATAGAGAGCCAGTTTTTGAGGGGTGTCATGTAGGATTAATCCCTTGACTTGAGTTGAGTTCCTAATTGCTGCCGCCAGTGGTTCAATGGCAAAGGCAAACAGGAGGGGGGGCAGGGGGCAACCATGTCTCATTCCATTTCTGATATGCACTACTCCTGAGCAGAAATCCAGGCCTCTCACTCTCGCTGTGGGGCAAGAGTACAGAGATCTCACTGCGGTAAGGAAGGCTTCCGGGAAACTGAATGCTGTAAGAGCCGAGAACATGTAGTCCCATCTCACCCTGTCAAACGCTTTCACTGCGTCCATCGACAGAGCAAGGAGGGGAATCTCAATGTACGCAGCCTTGGTGAAAATGTTCAGGAGGCACCTGGTGTTGTCCGGGCCCTGTCTGCCTGGAATAAATCCCACCTGGTCAGGGTTGATCAGGTTTGGGAGGAGTTTGTTCAGTCTTGTGGCCAATATTTTCACATAAAGCTTTATATCTACGTTAATTAGGGAGATTGGCCTGTAGCTTTCCCACAAGGAATTGTCCTTCCCTTCCTTAGGTATGTTGATGATTGATGCCTCCAGAAATTCCAGACGAAACTCGCCCTCAGTGAAGGCAGAGTTAAATAATCTGGCAATAATAGGGATCAGCTGAGAAAGTTTTGTAGAATAGAGCAGTAAATCCATCTGGGCCTGGGGCCTTGTTTATTTGAAGCAAAAATATTGCCTGTTTCAATTCTTCAGCAGACAGTGGGTCGGACAAACTTTGGGTGTCTTCCACAGACAGGGCCGGGAGATCCAGGGAGGAGAGGAACTGTTCGATCTGTGAGGTAGGGGCTTTAATGTTCCCCAAGGAGGCGTCCAGGTTGTATAGTGTTGTATAGTAGTTAGCGAATGCGCTTGCTATATCTTTTGGGGAATGAACCACTCCTCTCTGTGTTTTAATCGATGAGATTCATCTTTGCTGTGTATGTGTCCGGAGCTTATGAGCAAGCAGTCGGTCTGCCCTGTTGCCTTTGTAGTAGTACAGTTGTTTGAGGGCCAAAATGTTTTACTGCACCCTCTTTTCTTCAATTGAATTAATTTTTGTTCTGATAACTGTAATCTGTTCGGCCATCAATCTAGAGGGGTCACCTCTATTGTGTCTCTCTAGTGAACGTAGCTCAGAATATAATTGGGCAAGGGGCTTGCCCATAAGTTTATGGTTCTTTGATGGTTGCTGTATAAAGTCGCCCCGCAGGTAGGCCTTCAAGGTCGCCCACAAGATGGGGTCATTGGTCATCGCGTTGTCATTGGTGCTGAGAAAGTCAGAGAGGACCTTGGAAGTATCTACTCCAGAAGGCCCAGAGATTAATGAGAGATGTAGTGTCCAGCTGGGGGAGGGGGATCCTGGAAGAGAGTTGGCAAGATCTATGGAGACCATATTGTGATCCAACCATGGGCATATCTGAATTGAAGGGTGATAGAGTCTGTTCAGGAGGGGGGAATGACACAGTAGATAATCAATCCTGGAGTAGCATTGATGGGGATTAGAATAGAAAGGGAAGTTCCTATCCGAGGGGGACAGACATCTCCACGAGTCATACAAGTTATACATTATCGATCTAACATGATTAGAGACCCGGTTGGTTGTTGCATCAGGAGGTTTGTGTTTAAAAGGTCTCCTATCCAGGATTGGATCCCATGCTATGTTCAAATCCCCTCCGACTAGTAAGGTACCTCTATATAGTTGGTCTACTCGAGGAAGAACTGATTTCAGGAAGGGAAGTTGGCCTACATTCGGGGCATATAATGAGACCAGAGTCTATTGTGCGATGTCTAGGGTGCAAACCAGTATCAAGTACCTGCCCTCCGGGTCCCTCTCCACATGCTGGATCTCGCACGCCACTGACTTATGGACCATGATGGTGACACCTTTCTTTAGCTGGTTGAGAGGCTGACAAGCATGTTGGAAAAAGTTTAGAGTTCTACATGAATGAGGAGCCATGGGGCCAATGGGTCTCCTGGAGAAAGGCAACCTTCAAGTTCATTTTTAGTAGGTATCTGAGAAGTAAACTCCTCTTGTTGGGGAATTTAGTCCCTGAGTGTTCAGGGTGGCAACTTTAAGATCCATGCTGAATTTGGTCAGAGGGTGAATATAGGAGAGGGTGAGGAAGGAGGGAGGGAAAGAGGAAGGATGAAGAGAGAGGGGAGAAAAAAAAGAGGGGAAGGAGAGGGGATGGGGAGAGCTAGCTAATTCTCACTAGCTACAGCGATACAGACTATTGAAGTGAGTGCTTCTGTGTCTCTGTGAGACTTATTTCAAATTTAAATTAGTAAATAAAGTCTGTGATAAAACAAACACAGCCAATACCTCCTAAAGAGAAGTGCAGAGCAGATCCAATAGTGGGGGGGGGAGTGCCAAGGGCACAAGAAAAGTGTTAGGTAAAGTAAATTTCTGCAAAAAATAGGTCATATTGGCACAATGGGGTGAATAAGCATTAAAATGGACCTTGGTAATTGGCAATTATTACAGCATTTAACATTTATCTTTGAAACTATACATTTTCTGCAAGTACATAACCTAAAATACATACTGATCTTAGTACAAAAAAGAATACAAGTGAACCTGGGTTAACATTAATATACCTAGCTAATATAACATTAAATTGCCCTAGTGGGAAGGGCCCGTGGCCTGCGTGCCTCACAGGGATCTGTGTTGCCTCACTGAGCTCTCCATTCAGTTGGGTTGTTGTATGGTCATCGTTTAGCTTGCAAATACTCCATTAAATAAGTAAATTAATGGATAAAGGCCAGTCTGCTACCATTAACCCTCTCCCTGGGTATTCTTCGGGGTAACGTGTTGGGTGTCAACTGATGTTGGGCGGAAGTGTCTAAGGGGGGGGGGTACTAATAAATACCAAGGTTTTCAGGTTACTTAAGATAAGACTCAAGAGAGAAGTGACTATTGATCTGGGTTTAGAACTGTATAATCTCTGGGACAGAACCTGAAGCTAAGGCCCGCTAAACCTAGGCGTGGCAGACCAATCAGCAATATCTGCATGACCATTGCCACTTTGTGAACTATGGGGGGAGTGGGTGGGAGGCCAGGAGGCCCTGCTCCAGAGCCCTACAACAATGTCAACATATTAAACCATATAGCTGGAATATTTTCTGACACAGTGTTTACCAGTCAGCCAATACCTGTGTAGTGACTGCGACTTTATAAACTATGGGAGGGAAAGTGGGTGATAAACCAGAATGCCCCCCCTCCCACCCCCCCAACATTTTAAACCGTAGAACTTAAACATTTACTGAGATAATGTTTGAGAGGGATGCAACAATCCCTTATTTACTGAGATAATGTTCGAGCGTTCCACAATCCTCTCTTCTGACTCCCCAGAGACTGGAGCCAAAGTCAAACCACTTACTGAGAAATTCATCACTGTTTTCCGGAACCGTGTGTCTGGGGAGAAAAAAAAAAGGTGCAAAACCACAAATACCCAGATCCCCAAAACATTACTGTCAGTTCTAGCATTGTTAGTTTTAGCATGGCTAAGCAACCATTCAAAAAGGATACAGAGATGTGTGTTCAAGACCCCTCAGAACAGAGAGGCCAAGAGTCTATTTCACAGTCCCGCAAGTTAGAGTGTACAATCCCTGTGAGGGTGTAGAAAAGAAAGTTCAGTGTATTCTGTCTTTGGGCCTCATTTCGCTACTTGAGTAGAGGGAGGGGTTTTTGAGGTGGCAACCTGCAAGGAGCCTCTGTTTTTCTCTTTGGGTGGAAGTTCTTTCCAGGGTGGGGCCTCTGCCCTCAATTCCACAGTGGGGATCTTGGAGCTTGCAGGGGAAGGTATAATATGTTGGGTGTCATCCTTGGTGACGAATAGTCAGACCAGAAATATGTGTGGGGAGAGGTCTGGAAATATCTGCAGACTGTCGTATTTTGTGGCTTTTAGGGATCCAGAATTAACAGCTCTCAGGAATTTCTCTCGGAAGGTAAAGTAATGCAGTCTCACCAGTACATCCCTTGGTTTATCTTCGGAGAGGGCTTTCGGTCTGAGCACCCTGTGGGCCCTATCTATAAGGGATTCAGGGTCCTGTAGGGGACCCAGGGCAGCTGTGAACACCTCCTGCAGATAAGGTTGTAAGTCCTTAGGGATTACACTCTCAGGAATCGCAGGCGAACATTGTTGTGCCTGGAGCGGTCCTCCAGGTCTGCTAACTTAGATTCCAGTGATGTGATTTGTCCTGCCAGGCATTCCGAGTATTATATCAGATTTGTGTTGTTTACAGAGAGATCTTCTTGCTTACGCTCCAAGGAATCAGTGCAATATCTCTCTTCATTTCTGAACATGACTTGTCAAACCTTTTGCAGATGGATTTGTGATGAGACGCCAGCATAGTTTTTATCTGTTCCATCATTTTGTTGTTGGCTCCTGCTATATCCGCCAGGCTGGCCTGCAAGGAAGCGGCATTAAGGTCTCGCTCGTTTCTTGGATCCGAAAGGCAATTTGAGTCGGAGAGATCATCTTCTGAGCCCTTCTCTATACCTCTCTGGGGCTGCTGGAAGTGTTCCTTCACTGTTCTTTTTGGGCCCACAGGGCCTTTATATTTTCTCCTCGGGACCTGCCCCATTCTCCCTCCAAGGTTAAGCTTGTAATGTGACAGCGTGGCAAGTGATGGGTGTATCAGGTATTTGGTGTAAGGGGAGATACGAAAAAGGTTGATGCACTTGTTTTGCTGTAGAATTGCTCAGGAGCACCCCATGGGCCCCAGCCTTAGAACATTTTTATGTTAGCCTACCATCATTCTATTCCTTTGCAGGAAAACATCAGTTGGGGTAACCCCCTTCACTCAGATACCAGGCCGAGTGCCTACAATGAGAAGATGGTATAAACTGGTTATGGGTCTGGGCAGACAGTTCTGGTAGGGTGGGGTAGGATGTGACCCCTGTGTTTACTGGTACATCCGACTGCGGTATATGTTGATTCTAATTCCCTTTCTACAGCTGTGGTGTCTTAGGGCAATGGGGCCTCTTCCACACTTTACTCCCCAGTGACTGTGCCCTCACAGGGCAATCACGGAACAGGGAGTGCTGGATATGACCCGCTGTCACTGTGGGCAGCGAAAAAAGGAGGGGGAGAGCGTGTGGTTGAGTACTGTGGGATCGTAGACTCAGAGACTTGTTGCTTGAGATAGTGGGATGGTCTGCAGAATGGAAGAGAGAGTCTATATAGGTTTGTCTCAGTGGATGAGATGCTAACTGTCAGTGATTATGTGTCCCTTTGCTCCTTTTATAACCACAGTGCATGTATGGTGGGAACGGTACCCTGGTTGTTGCCAGGATCTATTAACCAAGAGGCTAGGAGGTGTTTAACAATGCTTGGTAACAGGCACAAAAATATCACATATGATTCCAATAGGAGTGTGGCTAAGCAGAATGTGTGCCTGTTCCTCTCTGGTCAGTCCCAATGTACAAGCCTAATGCAGGGTCCTAATATCGCTTCAGTGTGGAGGAGGGTAAGCTGCAGCTAGCTGTATGCTTGTTATTTGTGGAGTGCGTGTTGGGCCCACCCAGTGAATGTTAGGGAAATCTCTATGCTGTGCTGAAATATCGGGCCTCTGTCAGACGAGTTTTCTCTCAATGGTAGGAGGGGAAGCCTCGATAGTTATCCAGACCCGGGGTGTAGTGGCTGGGGAAGTAATTAGTTAGTCTGGGTCTTCCCCCTTAAGCCCCAATGTGGTTACCTTTTTCGCCCCTACTTCAATCTCCTCTGCCAGTCAGTCAGTCCAAGTGCGGTCCTTGCCAGAGGGTCTGAACTCCGATGACTGAGTAGTAGTGACCGGTTCTTCTTTCTGGCCTACTGTGAGGGAGCGATCCCTCTAGGAACCGCGGGCAAGATGGCAGCCATTCACGCCACTTCACTTGATGCTAGAAACTTTCAGGCCTCACCGCTGGATGTTTTCTTCTGTGCACTGGAGACATTCCTCCGGACAGGCTACTGTAGTGAGGACACGGTGTGAGTCTCAGGGCCTCCCTGTCGGGTGTCCGTTGCATCTTGGTCGCCTGTGTCTCTAGGCCACAATTTTGTAGTCTGCTAAAGTGCGTTACGTTACCCTCTCTAGTCCCTGAGGTAGTGGCCACTGCCCCAGAGTGGAGTCCCGACCCTCCGGAGCTGAGGGAGACTACATAGGGTTTTTTGGTGCTGATTAGTTTTTTGGAGACAGAGAGGTTAGGTGTGTGTGCCCAGAGAGGGATCTTGAGATGGTTCGGTGCGGTGTGGGTCCAAACCCAGGCAGTAGGATGCTGTATAGTAGGTGTTAGAACCAGGAGCTCCGTCATAGTATAGCAGAGTGTACTTTTTAGTGCTTTTAACACTTTAAATCACATGAAAAAGACTAATTTAAAGCAGAGCTCCTTCCCTGTGCTGCCATTCAGATCGGCAGCTAATTCCGCCCCTCCTTCTCCATTTTTTAAGAAAATGTTTCCTATGGCAGACGGTTACTAAGGTAGAGGGAGCAATCCCTACTTTAGCTAAGAGTCTACTTTAGCTAAGAGGACAAATATTCCCATAGAGGATAGTTGTTCTTTTAAGGATCCAATGGATAAAAAATTAGAGGCTTTATTAAAAAAAATGTATGTTCACCAGGGTTTACAATGGCAGCCTGCGTTGTGTATCGCCACTGTTACCAGTGCTGCGGCTTACTGGTTTGATGCGTTGTCAGAATCTCTTGAAACGCATACTCCTCTTGAGGAGATCCAGGACTCCTGAGATATGGCTTGAGGTCAAGAGATCCACAGGCATTTCTAAACGATGCTCTGGCAGTTCCTTGCAACTTCAGTCTAGCATACCTGTTTCCTCCGTTCGCTCTCCTTCCAAGAGTCATTGCTCGAATCAAGCAGGAGAGGGTGTCTGTAATTCTCATAGCCCTGGCGTGGCCTTGCAGGATTTGGTATGCAGACCTAGTGGAAATGTCATCTTTTCCAACTTGGAGACTGCCTCATAGGAAGGATCTTCTACTTCAGGGTCCCTTCCTTCATCCAAATCTCGTTTTTCTGAAGCTGACTGCTTGGAGATTGAACGCTTAGTTTTATCTAAGCGTGGATTTTCAGAGTCGGTCATTAAGACCTTAATTCAGGCTCGTAAGCCTGTGACTTGCAGGATTTACCATAAGATCTAGCGTAAATACTTGTATTGGTGTGAATCCAAAGGATACCCTTGGAGTAGAGTAAGGATTCATAAGATTTTGCCCTTTCTCCAGGATGGTCTGGAGAAGGGTTTGTCTGCAAGTTTTTTAAAGGGTC
The DNA here is from genome assembly GCF_027579735.1 of Bombina bombina. Classification (NCBI taxonomy): domain Eukaryota; kingdom Metazoa; phylum Chordata; class Amphibia; order Anura; family Bombinatoridae; genus Bombina; species Bombina bombina. Next base: position 106,053,363 of record NC_069502.1, read on the forward strand.
AGATTTCGGCATTGTCTGTTTTGTTACATAAGCGCTTAGCGGATGTGCCAGACGTGCAATTGTTTTGTCAGGCCTTGGTTAGGATTCGGTCTGTGTTTAAACCTGTTACACCTCCATGGAGTCTTAACCTTGTTCTTAAAGTTTTACAACAGGCTCCGTTTGAGCCTATGCGTTCTTTAGATATTAAGATGTTATCTTGGAAAGCTTTTTTTCTTGTTGCTATTTCCTCTGCTTGGAGAGTTTCTGAACTCTCTGCTTTACAGTGTGATTACCCTTATCTTATATTTCACTCTGATAAGGTGGTTCTGCGTACTAAGTTTGGTTTCCTGCTCAAGGTTGTTTAGGTCAAGAATATTAATCAGGAAATCGTTGTACCTTCTTTGTGTCTTAATCCAGCTTCTCACAAAGAACACTTGTTGCATAATCTGGATGTTGTGCAAGTGCTAAAATTTTATTTGCAGGCAACTAAGGACTTTCATCAGGCATCTGCATTGTTTGTTTGCTTTTCTGGGAAACGCAAAGGTCAGAAAGCAACGGCTACTTCACTTTCCCTTTGGCTGAAGAGCGTTATTCGCTTTGCATATTAGACTGCTGGACAGCAACCTCCTGAGAAAATCACAGCTCATTCCACAAGGGTTGTTTCTTCTTCCTGGGCCTTCAAAAATGAAGCTTCTGTGGAACAGATTTGCAAGGCTGCAACTTGGTCATCTTTGCACACTTTTTCCAAATTTTACAAATTCAATACTTTTTCCTTGGCTGCAGCTTCTTTTGGGAGAAAGGTTCTTCAAGCAGTAGTGCCTTCTTTTTAGGTTACCTATCTTGTCCCTCCCTTATCATCTGTGTCCTCTGGCTTGGGTATTGGTTCCCAACAGTAAGGGACGATCGCATGAAGAGGACCTCCACGTCGGATCAATGGACCCCTAAAGAGGGGTTAGTGTTAGTTTTTTTAAGGTTTTTTGGGGTGGGTTTTTTTTTTAGATTAGGTTCTGGGCATTTCCTAAAAGAGCTGAATGTCCTTTTAAGGGCAAGAAAAAGAGATGAATGCCTTTTAAGGGCAATGCCAATACAAATGCCGTTTTCAGGGTGATGGGTAACTTAGGTTTTTTTAGAGTTAGGTTTTTTATTTTGGGGGGTTGGTTGGGTGGTGGGCTTCACTGTTGGGGGGTCTGTATTTGTTTCAGGAAAAAAAGCTGATTTCTTTAGGGCAATGCCCTACAAAAGGCCATTTTAAGGGCTATTGGTAGTTAATTGTAGGCTAGGGGTGTTTTTATTTTGTGGGGTGTTTTTACTTTGATAGGGCTATTAGATTAGGTGTAATTTTTTTTAATTTTGATAATTTCGTTTGTTATTTTTCGTAATTTAGTGTTTGTTATTTTTTGTACTTTAGTATTTTTTGAAATTTAGTATTTTTTCTTTTTGTAATTGTAGATTTAATTTTTTTTAGTAGGGTTAGGTTTTTTTAATGTGTAATTTAAATAATTGAATTCATAGTTATTTTAATTTTAGTATAATAGTAATGTTAGTTTAATTTATAGATTAAACTTAGTTTTTTTTAATCTCCCAGGTAAGTTTTTTTTTTATTTTAAAATAGGGATCTTGTAATTTTAAGTTAGGTGGTTGTTAGGTTAAGGGTTTAATAGTTTAATTTAGTTTTTGGCGATCTGGGGGGCTGTCAGTTTAGGGGTTAATAGGTTTAATTAGTGGTAGTGATGTGGGAGGCCAGAGGTTTACTGGTTAATAACTTTATTTAGTGGCGGCGATGTCGGCGAGCGGCAGAATAGGTAATATATTTATTATAGTGTGGGCAATGTTGAGGTGTGGAGGAATAGCGGTTAATAACTTTAGTATAGTGGCAACGATGTCGGGGAGCGGCGGAATATGGGTTAATAAATTGTATTAGTGGCGGCGATGTCGGGAGCGGCATATTAGGGGTTAATAACTGTAATTTAGTGTTTGCAATGCGAGAGGGCCTCAGTTTAGGGGTTAATAGGTAGTTTATGGGTGTTTAGTGTACTTTCTAACAGTTTAGTTATGAGTTTTATGTAACAGTTTTGTTGCGTAAAACTCATAACTACTGCTCTCAGATCGCGGTACGGAACTTATAGTTATAGGGTGTAACACAAGTTTTTTAGCCTTACCGCAAAACTCGTAATGGCAGCGCTATGGCAGTCCCATGAAAAAACATAATTTTTTCGAGTGTGAGACTGACGTTGCGTTACAGGCTAAAAGGCTTGTGCTACAGCTATACCGACAAGACTTGTAATGGCTGCGTTGCTGTTTTAACGCTGAAATTACAATTTTTTCAGCATTAAATCATGAATGCAAAATTTGTTATCTAGGTGACGGTTCTTTTATCTTGAAAAACGTTGTGATAATTTCCTTTAGAAAAATAGGGAACTATAATTGTCAAGGGAGTACAGTTTAGTTTATATTTATAGTACTTTCAACATCTGGCAATTGCGTTTTACAGTAAAATGTGTTTTTTACTTAATATGTCATTAAAGGGACAGCCTAGTCTAAATTAAACTTTCATGATTCAGATAGGGCATGCAATTTTAAACAACTTTAAAATGTACATTTATCATCAAATGTGCTTTGTTCTCTTGGTATTCTTTGTTGAAAACCTATGCAGGCTCGTATGCTATTTTCTAAGCCATTGAAGGCTGCCTCTTAGCCACATTTCAACATTTTAGCTAGACAGCCCTAGTTCATGTGTGCCAAATAGATAACATTGTGCTTACTCAAATGGAGTTACATAGGAGTCTGCACAGATTGGCTAAAATGCTAAAAGGCTAAAAAGTCTGTCAAAAGAACTGAAATAAGGGGGCAGTCTTCAGAGATACAAGGTAATCACAGTGTTGGTTATACAAAACTGGGGAATGGGTAATAAAGGGATTATCTATTTTTAAACAACACCAATTAATCTGGAGTAGTTTAACCTCTTAAGGACATATGATGGAATTTTTCCGTCATAAAACCATTGAGCAAACTGAAAGCTGTGTCCTTAAAGGGTTAAGTAGTTATTAAAAGCATTTGGTTTTTTCTAGGGAACCAGTGTATTTCCAGTGCTGGCGTCTGCATTGAATGACAAGGATTACTTTGAAAAACCAGATGAATTTTATCCTCAACACTTTCTTGACTCTGAGGGAAAGTTTGTGAAAAATGAAGCATTAATTCCCTTTTCAGCAGGTATTATTATTATTATTATTATTATTATTATTATTATCGGTTATTTCTAGAGCGCCAACAGATTCCGTAGCGCTAAAGTATTAGAAGATTCAATGCAGATGTGCTTTTTTTTAAATAGGTTGAGTAATATTTCTTCTGTTATGAGGACAGTTTTCCCTTAAAATAGAAACTCATATTTAAAGAGACAGAAATGTGCAAAAATAAAGATCTGCAATGTGCTAGAGCATATTATTATGGTACTGTTTAACCCCTGCAATGGTCTAGAGCAGACATGTACTGCTGGGATCTAGTTAAACACTTTTGATGAGCCACTGACAAAATACATGCATATTAAAAAAAACAGCACTATAATTATGTATCCAATAATTTTTTATTTATGTTTAAGAAATACAGTAAAAGCTCATATTGTAAAATGAGAGATAAAATTAATATTGTGTATAGGCTACAAAATGTACGAAGCAAAAATAATACTGAGAAAGCTAAAACAATAGTACCTTCCCAGCACAAACTAAACTCTGTCTGGAGACTCCTAATTACTGACTGGCTTTACTAAACATGAACACAACGCGTTTCAAGCACATGCCTGATGATTAGGTAATTTTAATTTTGTCTCTCATTTTATGTTTTTACTGTATTTTTGAAACATAAATAAATGCAATATTTGTGGTACTTTCTTTTTATATCTGATAGCTATATATATACTGTATATCTATATAATTTTAATATAGTTCTAAGCTTCTCTAAATTATGTTTAGGTATAGTATCCTTCATTTTAGAGTTCCTTTCTACATTTTGCTCTGTCTGAATCATGAAAGTCTAACTTTAATATCCTTTAAGTGTATAGTCTTAATAACACCCTCAATATAGCAGATCCAACTTCTTCACTCTGTGTATTCTGTAATTATGTGAAGCTGAATATGTTAACATATTTGAGTAAGAAATGTTTATACCACTCAAAGACTTGACTCTTAGGGCTCCATTTATCAAGCTGTGAGAGCAGCTTCTGAGACCCACCATTTTCAGGCTCTTAAGACTGCTGATACTTAACTTCACCACATAAAGTGTGGCAAATGTCAATCACCCCAACAGATCCAATTGAGATAATTGACAGCCCCCGCTTGTGAGCGAGCAGGAGATGGCATTGAACAAGCCACTGTTAAATGTGGACAGTGAATGGTGCCTGTGCACCGTGAGGCTGGAAAGGTGAGGTTCATGACAGCAAAACTTCTCCGCCAATTGATAAGTGGAGCCTTAGAGTGACATTTATTTTTTCATTTTTTTATTCATGTTTTACAATTAAAGTGTCATGGAAATCAAAAATAAACTTTTAAGATTCTGATAAAGTGTAACATTTTAAGGAAACTATTGAAGGTATATCTATCAAATTCCTAATCCTTGTGGTCTTCATAATCAAAACTTGGTTCCTTATAATCAGGTTCCAATAAAGTAGGCTCAGAAGTGTTTCAGTGTCACGGACACTATGCAGCAGCTGTGTGATTAGTAATGTTATACAAGCAACCTGTAGAGTGAGCTGCAGCAGCAGTTCTGAGTGACATGAATGCTGAGTAAATATAGATGTACACTCCATTTGTGTTTTCTACTAGACATGTGCAATTCGTTTCGGATCGATTCGGAAATTCGTCCGAATTCGTAAAATTTGGGATTCGGATCGATCCGAATTTCCGAATTAAAATACTACTGAATCTACCGAATAAATCCGAATTAGTTTGTATTTATTCGGATTTATTCGGTAGATTCAGATGGCCATGGATTACACAAGTATTGTACAGTATATTAGGTTATATCACTCTGCTATGGGTTAAACCTAATATACAGGTTTTCCGAATTTTCGAACCGAATCCAGCAAAATTTCTTCGAATCCGAATGAATCTGAAACAAATCCGAACCGAATTGATTCAAATTTTTCCGAATTCGAATCGATCAGAACCGAAATTCGAAAAAATCTGAATCAATCCGAACCAAATTTTTTCGCCATGCACATATCTATTTTCTACCTTTTTTTAAGTATTGATTCTAGCTTTGATTACTATAGAGCCCTATTTGCAGGTTTATTGTATAACATTACTCCATACACTGTTGCCCTAGTGTTCAAGACACATGCATGATGACCCTGGGCAGGGGCAGTATGCCCTCATGGAGACAGTGTAAGGCAAAGAGATACAAATAAAAAGTTAAACATGATAACAAAAGTAAATATGAAAGTTTTAAAAAGATATAAAAAAGTCAGAACTAGAACCAATTAATAGAAGTGTCACATGACTAAAAAGAAGAATAGAATATTTTGAAAATATGAGAAGAGGTTAGCTAGTTTGGGTATGATAACTCTACAAGGGAGTAGAGTGGTGTGATTACTTTATTTAAATATATTAATAGTCCAAATAGTTGGTAGGAACAAATTAATAAAAAAATAAAAATAAACTGACATGAAAAGAAAATATAAGGTTAGAGGAAATGCGTGTTAATCAACCAAACCAGGGTTTCAAGGGAAATTGAACTAAAATGTTCTCCCCTTTAGGGCTACATTATGAGTGGACCACTAATTGTAGCGTGCAAGCGATATGGGGTATTTCTCCCATCCTTGCACGCAATGGAAATTTAACGCACGTCAGGTTAACGCGACTTCAGCGCTCTGGTTAACTGTTATGTCAGAGAAAAAAGTTGCACCAAACACATTTAAAAAAATATTGTCTAAATATGTATACATATGTGCTTATGTGTTTACATGTGTTTATATGTCTATAAATACACAGATAAATACATAAATATTATACATATGTAGATTCATTTAAAGGGACATTAAAAATTATTTATTTTGTCCCCATTTCCTGTAATTCCATTCTGAAATTGTGAATTTATCAGTTCCTGTTAGAAATGGAAGTGCAGACCAACTTTATATTCCACACAGCCATTGGCTGTACACTCTAGTCACCTATTTATAACTGTCCCTTTCTTTCATGTAATTGGCAAGAGTCCATGAGCTAGTGACGTATGGGATATGCAATCCTACCAGGAGGGGCAAAGTTTCCCAAACCTCAAAATGCCTATAAATACACCCCTCACCACACCCACAATTCAGTTTTACAAACTTTGCCTCCTATGGAGGTGGTGAAGTAAGTTTGTGCTAGATTTCTACGTTGATATGTGCTTCTCATCTTTTTTGAAGCCCGGTTCCTCTCAGAGTGCAGTGAATGACAGAGGGATGTGAAGGGAGTATTACCTATTGAATACAATGGTCATCCTAATGGGGATCTATTTCATAGCTTTGCTGTTATCGGTCGTAGAGATTCATCTCCTACCTCCCTTTTCAGATCGACGATAAACTCTTATATACCATTACCTCTGCTGATTCTCGTTTCAGTACTGGTTTGGCTATCTACTTTATGTAGATGAGTGTCTTTTGGTAAGTATGTTTCCTTTATTTAAGACACTCTCAAGCTATGGTTTGGCACTTAATATGTAAAGTTCTAAATATATGTTTGTACTTATATTTGCCATGATTCATGTTTTTCAGTATATTTCCTTTTTGCAGACTGTCAGTTTCATTTTTTGGGAAATGCTTATATAGTAAAAAAAATTAAAAAAAATTTCTTACCTGAAGTTTTCAAATTTACTCTCTTTTCTAAATTGTGTGCTGTTAGGCTCGCGGGAGCGCAAAATGCTATAATTTATTGTGTCATTCTTGGCGCGAGATTTTTTTGGAGCGAGAATTACGTTATTTCGTCATTTCCGGCATCTTAGTTGGCGCCTAGTTTTATTCACAAGGTTGCGTCATCTATGACGCTCGTGTTTGTTGCAGACGTTTTTGGCACCAAAAAATATTTTGTCAGTTGTGGGCGTCATTTTGCTTCTGGTTTACAGAGGCCTATTTTTTTGCATTTCTTTCCCATTCCTGTCATATAAGGAAACTGTCATATAAGGAAATTGATATTTTGCTTTATATGTTGTTTTTTCTATTACATTTGCAAGATGTCTCAAAACTGTTCCTGTATCAGAAAACACTGTTGGATTCCTGCTGACTGATATCAGTCCTACCAAAGCTAAGTTCATTTTAATGTTATGAATTTTATCTTTAGCTGTGGTTTGTAATACGTTATCATGATAAACTTTTACATGCAGAGAAAATGTTCATCAGTATTAATGCATTGTCTATTGCTATTCTTTTAACATTTAATGTACAAGATACCATGGGAATTTATAAGAATATTTTTCTGATTTTATTTAAAGGCTTTGTCTGCCATTCCGCCTTCTAATAAAATGTAAAGGTCTTTTTTAAACTTCTCATTTAGTAGATAAATTTTCAAATGACCGACAACATACTGAATTATCCTTCTCTAAAGAGGATTTATCTGATTCAGAAGATCCTTCTTCAGATATTAACACTAACAAATCTACTTTTTTATTTTAATGGAGTACATTTGTTCTTTGTTGAAAAGTGTTGATTTTATTGGATATTGAGGAGACTAGTTCTTTTGATTTTAAGGCTAGTTAACATTTAGATTCTGTTTATTAACCTCCTGTGGTTGCTTCAGAAGTTTTTTTCCAGTTCCTAATACTAGGGAATGAAATAGGCCTGGTACTTCTTTTATTCCTTCTTTAAGGTTTTAAAGTTGTATTCTTCAGTTAGTTTGGAGTTTTAGGAAAAGATCTCCAAAGTTAATGGAGCTATCTCTACTCTTGCTAACGTACTACTATTCCTATGAAATAGCATTTATTTTAAAGATCCTTTAGATGGGAAACTTGTATCTCATCTAAGGAAAATTTATTTATTTTCAGGTCCATTTCTTAGGCCTGCAATTCCTTTGGCTTATGTTGCAGCTGTTTGCTTTTTTTTGGTTGGAATCTTTTGCGCAAGAAGTATCGGATTATGATTTGTTTAGCATTGTTAACTTGATTCAACATGCTAATAATTTCATTTTTTTTATATTATCAAAATTGAGGTTAAATTTATGTTTTTAGCTATTTTAGCTAGAAGAAATTTGTGGCTTCAATTTTGGAATGCTGATTTGATTTCTAAATCCAGATTTCTATTTTCTTTCCTTCCAAGGTAATAAATTATTTGGTTTACAGTTGGATTCAATACTTTCAACTGTTACTGTGGGGAAGGGAGTTTTTTTGCCTCAAGATTAAGTTCTAAGGGTAAAACTTAAGCTTATAACCATTTTTGTTCTTAATAAGGAACAGAAGCCTAATTCTTCCTCAAGTAATATGTTTCCAATTGGAAGTTTTTTTCAAAATGGAATGAATTCATTCATTTAAGAGATCAAAGCCAGCCCCCAAATTTGCATGAAGGTGCTGCCCTTATTTCAGCTTAGCTGGTAGGGGGCAGGTTAAGATTTTTCTAAAAGTTGTTTGGTTCAATTCGGTCCAAACTCCTTAGATTCAGAATATTGTTTCTCAGGGGTACAGAATAGGATGTGGAGTAAATCCGCCTGTGAGAAGTCTTTTTCTCTTTCACATATTCCAGCAATCCCAGTAAAGGCTCAGACTTTCCTTAAGTGTGTTTCAGACCTGAAGTTAGCTGGGGTATTCATACCAGTTCCGTTTCAGGAACGGGGTCTGGGGTTTTATTCAGAACTAATCATTGTTCCAAAGAAAGAAAATCTTTTGTAAGAGTACCATCTTTCAGAATGGTGATTATAAGGTCTATTCTGCCTTTGTTCAGTAAGAGCATTATTTGCCCACAATAGACTTACAGGATGCATATTTTTATATTTTGTTTCATTCAGATTATTTTCATTTTCTGAGATTCTCTTTTTTAGACAAGCATTACCATTTTGTTGCTGGTCTAGCAACAGCTCTAGGAATCTTTTCAAAGGTTCTCGTTGTTTCCTTTTTTGGACAATATCTTGGTACTTGCTCAGTCTTTTCATTCTGCAGAATCTCATATGATTCAACTTCTGTTGTTCTTTCAAAGACACGGTTTGAGGTTAATTTTATCAAGAAAGTTCCTTGATTCCTCAGATAATGGTCACCTTTTAGCTTTCCAGATAGATTGTGTCAATGTCTTTGTCTCTAACAGACAAGAGACAATTTTTATTGGGTTCAGCTTGTTGGAACCTTCAGTCTCTATTATTTCCTTCAGTAGCTATTTGCATGGAAGTTTTAGGTCTCATGACTGCAGCATCGGTCTCGTTTCACTTTGCTCGTTTTCATATGAGACCTCTCCAGTTTTTATGCTGAATTTATGGTGCAGAGATTATTTTAGGATATCACATTGAATATCCTTGAATCTCAATATTCAACTATCCCTGACTTGGTGGTTAGATTACCATCGTATAGTTCTACGGGTCTCTTTGGTTCATCCAACCTGGACCGTGATCACAACAGATGTGAGTCTTTTAGGTTGGGAAGCTGTCTGGGGATCTATGACAGCATAAGGGGTTTGGAAATCTCAAGAGGCGAGATTACCAATCAATATTTTGGAAACTCTGAGCGATTCTCAGAGCTTTTAAGTTTGGCTTCTATTGAAGAGAGAGCCGTTTTATTGGTTTCAGACAGACAATGTCACAACTGTGGCATATGTCAATCATCAGGGTGGGACTCACAGTGCTCAGGCTATGAAAGAAGTATCTTGGATACTTGCTTGGGCGGAATTCAGTTCCTGTCTAATTTCTGCTGTCCATATCCCAGGTATAGACAGTTGGGAAATGGATTATTTCAGTCATCAGACCTTTACATCCAGGAGAGTGGTCTCTTCACCCAGATGTGTTTTTTCAAACTTTTCAGATGTAGGGGCTTCCAGAAATAGTTCTGATGGCATCTCATCTAAACAAGAAACTTCCAGGTCCTATCCAGGTCCAGGGATCCTCAGGCGGAAACAGTGGATACATTGACACTTCCTTGGAGTTTTCAACCTGCCTATATTTTTCCACCTCTAGTTCTTCTTCCAAGAGTGATTTTCAAAATCATCATGGAGCAATCGTTTGTGCTGCTGGTGGCTCAACATGGCCACACAGGTTTTGGTATGTGGATCTTGTTCTGATGTCCAGTTGCCAACCTTGGCTGCTTCCATTAACGCCAGACCTTATATCTCAAGGTTCGTTTTTTTCCATCAGGATCTCAAATCATTAAATTTGAAGGTATGGAAATTGAACGCTTAGTGCTTAGTCATAGAGATTTCTCTAACTCCGTGATTAATACTATGTTGTAGGCTCGTAAATCTGATTCCAGAAAGATCTATTATCGAGTTTGGAAGACTTACATTTCATGGTGCTCTTCTCATAAATTCTCTTGGCATTCTTTTAGAATTCCTAGAATTTTTCAGTTTCTTCAGGATGGTTTAGATAAGGGTTTGTCTGCAAGTTCCTTGAAGGACAAACTTCTGCTCTTTCAGTCCTATTCCACAGAAAATTGCTAAACTTACTGATATTGATTGTTTTGTACAGGCTTTAGTTCGTATCAAGCCTGTCATTAAATTAATCTCTCCTCCTTGGAGTCTTAATTTGGCTTTGAAGGCTTTACAGGCTCCTCCGTTTGAGCCTATGCATTCTCTGGACATTATTTTGCTTTCTTGGAAAGTGTTGTTCCTTTTGGCCATCTCTTCTGCTAGAAGAGTTTCTGAATTATTTGCTCTTTCTTGTGAGTCTCCTTTTCTGATTTTTCATCAGGAGAAGGCGGTTTTGCGGACTTAATTTACATTTTTACATAAGGTTGTGAATTCTAACAACATTAATAGAGAAATTCTGTCCCATCCTTGTGTCCTAATCCTAAGAATTCTCTAGAGAGATCTTTACATTCTTTGGATGTGGTAAGAGCTTTGAAATATTATGTTGAAGTTACTAAAGATTTCAGGTAGACTTCTAGTTTATTTGTTATCTTTTCTGGTTCTAGGAAAGGTCAGAAGGCTTCTGCCATTTCTTTGCAATTTTGGTTAAAGCCTTTTGATTAATTATTATTATTTAGAGTCTGGTTAATCCCCACCTCAGAGGATTACGGCTTCTACTAGGTCATATTCCACTTCCTAGGCTTTTAAGAATTAAGTTTCTGTTGATCAGATTTTCAAAGCAGCAATTTGGTCTTCTTTGCATACATTTACTAAATTCTACCATTTTGTTGTTTTTTTCTTCTTCAGAAGCAGTTTTTGGTAGAAAAATTCTTCAGGCAGTTGTTTCAGTTTGATTCTTCTGCTTGTAATTTCAGTTTTTTTCTTAATAAAGATTAAAACTTTTGATTTGGGTTGTGGATTAATTTTTTCAGCAGAATTGGCTGTCTTTATTTTTATCCCTCCTTCTCTAGTGACTCTTGCGTGGAGTTCCAAATCTTGGGTATTTGCTATCCCATACGTCACTAGCTCATGGACTCTTACCAATTACATGAAAGAAAACATAATTTATGTAAGAATTTACCTGATAAATTCATTTCTTTCATATTTGACAAGAGTCCATGAGACCCACCCTTTTTATGGTGGTTATGATTTTTTTGTATAAAGCACAATAATTCCCAATTCCTTGTTGATGCTTTCGCTTCTTTCTTATCACCCCACTTCTTGGCTATTCGTTAAACTGAATTGTGGGTGTGATGAGGGGTGTATTTATAGGCATTTTGAGGTTTGGGAAACTTTGCCCCTCCTGGTAGGATTGTATATCCCATACGTCACTAGCTCATGGACTCTTGCCAATATGAAATCAATTAATTTATCAGGTAAGTTCTTACATAAATTATGTTATTTGGCCACAGCAGAGAAGGTAACCTAAGTTACAACTTGTCAACTCCCTTTGTTTTATAGATACTAAAACCTTGCACTTATTTTGTCAATAATTAAACAGCTAATGAAACTTTAACAAATACATCTACATGTTATTCTCAGACAAATCTTTTCTTTGAATGCATCATTCTATCTAGCATTTATTTAGTGTTTAAAGTAACTTTAAGAATACATTGAACATATTCTATGTGAAGAACATGTAAAATATTCATCATTCATGTCGAGTTTAGCACACTTGAATAAACAATATTGGGTTATCTTGCAAGTTTTTTTGTTGTTGAATTTTTCACGCTCCATTGAAGTCTAAGGCCCGATATTTAAAGCATCAACAGACCTACGAGAAACTGCCTTTCTGACCTTGTAAGCCTCGAAGTCCATCAGTCTTTAGGTATGTTCTAAAAAGGGGGCAGAAGGAAGTGGGGACATGTCTCCCATAGGATATTATTGGAAGCGCTATATCAATTAAACGTCACCGACATCACCACTTGTCAGCACTTTCAGTCGGCGGCGGGGGCATATTTGAATCATTTCTACATAGCGCAGACACGGTTTCTGTGTAAGAACACTTCAAATAATGCCTGTGTGAAATTAATTTCACTAAGTCTACAATATCTACCTCGCCACTGAAAAGGTTGACACCCTACTCACAACTTGTACTTGAGCGATTGGAAAATATTGCACTGCTGGCAATGTATCCCAATTAAAGTACAGATTACTCCCCCTGGAATGACCGGGTAGCTTCTTCAAATTGCCTACACCTCTGTACTGAACGCTTAATGTGTTAGCTACCCTCCCCTGGAACACCCAGCTAACTCCCTAATGCTGCCTACATCTATGTAATGTGTTAGCTACCCTTACTGAAATGCCTAACTAACTCCCACACAACCCCTACACCTACTTTGTCTTCCCCATATTCCCCCTGAAACACCTGGCTAATTCCCACAGAATTCTTACACCTATTTAATATCTGCAATCTACCTGCCTAATAAAGTAAACAAAACCTCTCTATTATAACTACAGGAGCTATGTCGCTACATTTATATACAATGTTAAAATTGTCATGTATAATGCATATTATTTTAAGTATTGTATATAATTTATAGCTAGCTGGCTAGTTCATTTTATTATTTTAAACTTAAACATATCATTTGAAATATAGATTTATGTTTAACATAATAAAATGAACAAGAAAAAATAACTACATATTAAATTATATTATATACAATACTTAACAAAATATGCATTATGCATGACAATGCATATAATTTTAACATTGTATATAAATGCAATGTTAAAATAAACTATTAACCTAAAGATCTAACCACCACCTAAACTATTAATCCCTACACCGCCGAAACCCCAACACAATAAGCCCCTTAACCTATTAACCCCAACACCTCCACAACACACTAATGTAAAATACCCCTATATTACTTAACTACCTACCACTTAACCCCCTCACCTCTAATCTAAAACCCCCTAAATTACAAAAAATAACAAACACTAAATTTTCTCAATTAAAAAAATAACATAACAGAAAATAAAAAACACTACCAAAAATAACAAACCTGCAATTATGCCTATTATAAAACTAAAGCTCCCCTTTTAAAAAAAACAATGCAAAATAAAAAAGCCATCAGAAGGACTTTTTGTAGGGTATTCCCCTAAAGTGATACAGCTCTTTTTCCTTTAAAAAAATAAACCAACCTACAATACAAGTAACCCATCAACCCCTTAAAAAAATGCTATCTAAAAAAATCTACTCTAATGTTTGCCCTGAAAGGGCATTTGGCTGGTATTGTCCTTAGAAATGCATTTAGCTCTTTTGCTGTCCAAACAAACAAAAAGAAACCCTATACTTAAAAATAAAAAAAAACACCCAAAAAAAGCCTAGCACTAAACACCAAAGAAGGTAATCACCAAACTTGAATCTGGCTCCTAGGTGCTTGCCAACTGCGATGCTCCACTTCGATGGCATTCCATCCTCTTTCTTGATCCCAGTGGCAATGCTCCATCTTCACCCATCTTCTTCTGCTGCTACGCTGGGGAATTCTTCATTCATCTTCCCTCCAGTGCGTCGTCTTATCTTTTTCTCTTCTGATCTTCCGTCCACAACCTCCTCTTCATGCAGTCACCAGCCACACATTAAATTTTGACTGTGATGTACCCCCTTTTATAGGGGTACCCTTGAATTGCTATTGGCTGATTTTCTACACCAAATTAAAATTAAAATTAGCCAATAGAAAAAGCTTTAGTTGCAATGCTATTTCGCCAGCATCACCACACATAGTAAAATGCCCCTTTGAGAAGCTGCCTTTAAAAAGTAATGTTTTCACATTTTTGGATCATGTCGGATTCCTTTTGAAAAAAAAATTAATATTCGATGTTAAATTTTTTGCATCTGTACGGCTAACTTTTTGCTTTCAAGTTGTAAAACAAGTGCAACTTGATGCGCACAAAATATTTCCATCTAGCGAAGTTAGTGCACAAGCAATTAATATGTTCCCAATAGTCCATTTTACCTGCTGGAGTGTAATTAGCTACTTTACCTGTATTTGTTATTTAAAATAGCTATTGTTGCCTGTTATATCCCCACCTGCACTGAAAATATGAATAACTAATGTTTTTTTCCTGTAGAAAAGTTATACAAACAGGAGACAACAACACTGATTAATCTTCCAGTGTGGGGGGGGGGGGTATGAGGTAGAGAGATTTTGTATGTGAAATAGCTGCTTGTGTAATTAGCATTTTAATACCTATAATAATAATCTAAAGAAAGTTGCCTTACTTGCAGACTATGCCCATTGTTATGGGAATGTCTTAGTTTATGGTTTTAATGAGAAAAAACAGCTATTTCAAATATAGAATTATAAATGAAGAAACAATTTCCTATACATTTAATACTCTACAGTAAGTATAACAAGTAACTTGGAACTCATTAAAAGGAAACCAATTTCATATTACAGTATCCCTTTAACTGTAAGAGAAATCAAACTATGGTGTTGGTGACTGACAATACAAGATATCCCTGTGCAATGGCTTAGATATATATTTGGCTAAAAACACAATCCACTATTATGATTGATAGTGTTAAACTAGTAGAATTGTTAACCTTCTTACTGCCAGTTCACTTGGTAGAGTCTTTAACAAAAACAAAGATCAAAGAGGATGTGTGAATTTTTAATTAATTGTCTTTTTTATGTCTTCTATCAACTTCATCTGATATATAACTACTAATTAACATGTTACGTATCAATACGTGTAATAAAAAAATGACCCAGATATCATCATTATTCAGAAAGTGAGATTTATTTTGTGCTGCATGAGAAAAAAAGCATGTTATGGAAAATATATATTTTATTTGTAGGTCGAAGAATTTGTGCTGGGGAAAATTTAGCCAAGGTGGAACTGTTCCTGTTCTTTACAAGATTGCTGCAAAAATTCACATTCCAGCTTCCACCAGGTGTTTCGAATGTTGATTTAACCCCTGCAGCTGGACTTACCAGGGGACCAAAGTCATATATGATGTGTGCTGTGCCTCGCACATAAACCTACTAAGTGTCAAATTATGTTTGTAAACAAGTAAAAAAAAAATCCAAAATGTGTGCACACAATAAAATGAAATTACCTTTAATTGGCTTGTTTCATTTTTGATTTTACATTAAAACTTGTAGGTAAAGTTTTTATATATATATATATATATATATATATATATATATATATATATATATATATATAGATATATATATATAAATTGTATGGTCCTTTGAGGTCTGTGGGCCCCATGTATTAAGAGGCAGATGGACAGCTTCTCAACTTGCGAAGCTGTCCGCCCACCTTCGCTACATACGGGCAGTGGATCTGTTTGTCCACTCCCATATGTATCATTACACACTCATCGGAGTGGGTAATGCCCACTCCTTCAGTCACGCGACTGACGGGGCTGTCATTCACCGAGAACAAGCGGCCTCTCTGTGAATTGTCTCTGCCACCTCATGCAAATCTGCCCGCAGGGGTTCTGGAGCAGCTCTTGCTGCTTCGTACACGGAGCCCTGTGTATTATGTATCCATTTCTGAAATCTGGAGCAATGCATAGTGGAATCAAATATATATACCACATAAATTATCTGCTAATTCAACAATCAATTGACTGAATAGGAAAAAGGATAAAATGATATATGATTTCACACTGGATACTTTGACTGTCCTGGCTGCGGGACATGTTCATACTATGGGACCAATTTATCAAATGGTGGGTGGACATGATTTGATGTAGTGAATCATGTCCACCCGACATCGCTGAATGCTGAGAGCATACGCTGTCGGTATTTAACATTGCACAAGCAATTCTGGTGAAATGCTTGTGTAATGCCGCCCCCTGCAGGGGATGTCAATCAACCCGATCGTATCAGATCAGGTTGATTGCTGTCCCCCGCCTCAGAGGCAGCAGACTAGTTTAAGAGCAGCAGCCTTAAGACCGCTGCTTCTTAACTTCTGTTTCTGGCAAGCTTGAAGGCTTGCACGGAAACAGGGGCATCAGGGGCCATTCGGCCCTTGATAAATCAGCCCCTATGTGTACGTTCAACTACGCCTGAGAAAAAAAGGGATAGTAGTGTTTATTTGTGCATGTTATACAGGTGTATGTACTTGATATATTTTTCAAGACAGGGTGCATTTTCTTTTTTTCATATACTAAAAACCCTTAAAGGCTTAGAATATCTATGCCCACTTGAGGTTAGCTGTGAAACTTTCATTCCACTAGGATTTTTCTTAAAGCCCACCATGGACAGATTCCCACTTCCTAACAGAAGACTATGCTTGCATACAAGACAAGTACAGTATGTATGGAAGTGATCATTCACTAATTATGGGCTTTAGAAGAGAATACAATTTGGTTTGATTAGCAGCCCCTGCTCAGTTGCATTGCACAAGCAGAAAAGTGGGCAGACGAGGTTCCTGATAGTGAACCTTGTCTGCTTGGCAAATGATTAATGGAAGTCTATGTGGCTAAACATAAAAAAA
Organism: Bombina bombina; assembly: GCF_027579735.1. Lineage (NCBI taxonomy): Eukaryota > Metazoa > Chordata > Amphibia > Anura > Bombinatoridae > Bombina > Bombina bombina. The sequence goes on from NC_069502.1 coordinate 106,070,299, forward strand.
GTTCAAAAACTTTAAGAAAATTAGTGGGTGCTTTTGTCAAGTTAGAGACAATAAAATCTAGTTCTCAAAACACAAATATCTTATATGTGTAACAATTATAATGATATATAATTATTTCACAATTATTATTTTTTTTTAAATATAAATGCAGCTATCTTACAAAAACAAAGGCAGTTTATAAATTATAGGGACATTACATGAATAGTTAAGAAATGTTTTGATTAAATATGAAAATCATAAACAACATTCAAACACAACAAAAAGTTATATGTATTTGCATTAAATAAAAACATAAGGTTTGATGACTCCTAAACAGTAACCATAACACTTTTCAAAGCCAAATCCTTCCTCAGATGTAGTTCAAAACAACAATGTGGCTTTCACAAAATGCAATATGATACGAACAGCTTGATATGATGACTTTGAGGATACATTTGTGGATGTCTCTAATTTCAAGTCAATGGCCTCTATTTATCAAAGGTCTGTCGGACCTGATCCGACAGTGCGGATCAGGTCCGACAGACCTCGCTGAATGCGGAGAGCAATATGCTCTCCGTATTCAGCATTGCATTGCTTCATCTAGTCGCAACAATCTGACATTACATCTTATAAGTTGTATATTGTCTTTTAGCAACATGGGAAATTTTCTCCAAAACCCCAGAATTACCATGAGTGTATATATCAATTTGAAATGTTATCAGACAAAAGCACAGTGATTTTCACAGAAATATAGGCATGTGGAGATTTTTAAAGAGACAGTACAGATATAATATTATTAGAAAAAAATCTGCTCAAAAATCCAACAGATCTTGTTTTTAAATGTACACATCAATTCACGATACAACCTTGTACAAATTAAGCAATTTTAACAGAGAAATAAGTATATAAGAATTTTTAAAGGGACAGTGCATTGGAAATTACTTTACAAAAATAAAGTCCAATCAGACTCCTTTTTAAATCCTTTTGGAACTAACATATCAAATTTACTAATCCAAAAGATCTCCCTTTTCTTTAAAAGATGGTCCCTGTCTTCTCCCCTCCTGGACCAATGTATTATTTCAACTTGAAACCTAATATGGCATCCTTGTTTTTATGCCTAATATTGGCTTTATGTTGGCATTTCATCAATATATACAAGTCCACACGGATATTTAATTAAATAAATTACAAAGTCTGATCTACAAGTTAATATTCCTGGATCTTATATTTAGTTCCTAGTAAAGGATGGTAGAAATAGCTGCCTTTTATCATAGAATTACAGTTTCTACATAACAAGCATGGAAAGCACCCCATCTTGGGGTACTTATCGTTCCCTGAATTGAACATTTTTTACTCCCTATATCTGCTTTGGCAAGGGTATTTTTTAAGTTTGCATTTATTTTATAAGATGGAATGAGATATTCAAAAAATCTTTTGACATGTGGATTACATTCCTTTAATATAGCCCAGTGTTTTCTCACAATATCATGACTTTATGATTCGGTGACAAATACCAGTCTATTTTGATGCTTTTTTACATTCTGTTGTTGCATAATACCTGTATCTTCCTGTCTCACTTTGTCTAATTCATTCTGTATTAATCTTGCAGGATATCCCCTATCCATAAACTTTTTGCGATCTTATTTAATTGTACTTTTACATCTTTTCATCGTTTTTATCCGTGACAATTTTCTGTAACCTTTTAAATTGACTTCTGTGTAGTGTCCTAGATACACTCGGAGGATGAAAGCTTCCATATTTCATTAAATTGTTTTTGTCTGTAGACTTGACAAACAAATCAGTTTTAAGTATACCCTGTTCTGTCAATATCAATGTGTCTACAAATTGGACACTACTTTCACTCCAAGTAAAAGTAAATTTGAGCCCACTTACTGCATTAATAAGATCTGTTACAAAATGTTATAGGCTCACAATATCACCCAGTCACATGCCAAAAATATTGTCTATGTACTGCCACCAGGTCACTCCATAGCTCATGAACAATGATGAGTATACATAAAGTGTTCATCAACTCTGTTCATACAAATTTTGGCGTATGTTGGGGCAACATTGGAGCCCATTGCTGTACCCTGTTTCTGTAAGAAAAATCACCCATGATAACAAATATTTTGGGTGTAAAATAACCTCCAATAGACATAAAACTAATTGTATATGGTCTTTACGATATTTCCCACTGCTGCTATTCCACTGGAATGTTTTATTGATGTGTATAAATTGGCCACATCCATGGTAAAAATGATAGATTTTTCACCAATAAATGTTAAATTTCTTATTTTAGAAAGAAAATCTCCTCTATCTCTAAGGTAAGAGTTGGATCTTATTACAAACAGCTGTAGAATCTTATCTAAAAAAATGACTACTCTGCAGAAGACAGAGTCCACTCCTGCCACAATCAGTCTTCCAGGGGGCTTCTCCAGATTTTTGTGTATTTTTGGTAAGACATATATAATTGGTCTAATGGGATTTTTACATTTAGGGAAATTTTAAATTTTTCTGTGATAATTTTCCTTTTTACTGCCTGGTCTGTTACGGATTCAATTTCTTTATTTATAAACATGGTTGGATCACTACACAATTTCTGATAGACCTGTTCATCAGTCAGTTGTCTTTTTATCTCATTCACATAATCTTCCCTATTTATAATGACAGTGACTATGCCCTTATTCTTCTCTTTTATGTTGATTTTCTTATTTTTTTTTAAAGAGACAAGGCCTCTTTATCACTTTTATCAACATAGTATTGTATAGTATTTATTTCACTGTTTTGAGAAAATAATTTATTTATATATTTTTCTACCAAAATTGTAAATGTATTGAGACTGTGTGAATTAAGGGCAGGAGAAAAATTACTCCTTTTTTTAATTCCAAATTCATGCGCATTAGAAAAACGAATTTCATTTTTATCAGTTACTATATGTTGAGAATTTGCATGTGCATTTTTTTTTATTTAAAGGGACACTAAACCCAATTTTTTTCTTTAATGATTCAGATAGAACATGCAATTTTAAGCAACTTTCTAATTTACTCCTATTATCAGTTTTTCTTCATTTTCTTGCTATCTTTATATAAAAAGCAGGTATGTAAAGCTTAAAGGGACAGTATACACTCATTTTCATATAACTGCATGTAATAGACACTACTATAAAGATGCACAGATACTGATATAAAAATCCAGTATAAAATGGTTTAAAAACTTACTTAGAAGCTTTCAGTTTAGCTCTGTTGAAAAGGTAGTTGGAAAGCCCACTGCAAGTGGGAAATAAGACACTCCCCCCTCCCCATTCTTTTGCATATAAAAAGACCCTTTACACAAACAGGAGCAAGCTGGAGAAGGTAGCTGACAGTATTCAAATAAAACTTTGGGGCTTGGTTAGGAGTCTGAAAATCAGAGCAATGTTCTTTAAAAATAAGCAAAATTATACATTTTTTAAAAAAAACAAACTTTATGGGCTTTATAAATAGATCATCTACAAAACATTTATGCAAAGAAAAAATAAGTGTATAATGGCCCTTTAAGAGCTGTCCCATTTTTGGTTGAGAACCTGGGTTATGCTTGTTTATTGGTCTGCTAAATGTATCCATGAATAAGCAAGGGCTATACAGGGTGCTGAACCTAAAATGGGCTGGCTCCTAAGCTTTAAATTCCTGCTTTTTAAATAAAGATATCAAGAGAACGAATACAAATTGATAGTATGAGTAAATTAGAAAGCTGTTTAAAATTGTTTGCTCTAGATGAATCATGAAAGAAAAAATGTGGGTTTAGTATCCCTTTAAAGAGACAGACTACACCAGATTTGTAATTGCTCAATCCTAGGTAACTCCACGTGCGTGAGCACAGTGTTATCTTTATGACACACTTGAACTAACACCCTCTAGTGGAGAACAACTGTCAAAATGCATTTATATAAGAGGCGGCCTTCAATGTCTAAGAAATTAGCATATGGAACTCCTAGGTTTAGCTTTCAACTAAGAATACCAAGAACTAAGCAAAATGTGTGATTAAAGTAAATTGGAAAGTTGTTTCAAATGACATGCCCTATCTGAATCATGAAAGTTTATTTTTGACTAGACTGTACCTTTAAGTATTCTGAAAATATGTGCAATTCCTGAAAAAGAATACATGTATTACAATGACTCTCTAAGCAGTATGATAAACCCTTTTTTCATAACTGTGATTCATTAGTCAAAACGTGATCAGAAATACTATAAACTAAATCCATTTCACCATTCAGTGTCATATTGCTATCACCCATATTATTCAACACTTCAAGTTGCTTATTACAAAAAACATACTTTTTAGCAAATCTTTCTGAGTGTCCTTTACTAATGACAGTTTCTGTAACAATTATGGCAGTCTCTTTATTAGATGTCATATTTCCATCGAGAAATGTAGAAATCCCACTATCTGATGCACTTTCCCTTTAAAAATCCTATATACTTATTTCTCTGTAAAAATTGCTAAGTCTGCACTAGGTTGCATCCTGAATCTATGTATATATTTAAAAAGATCTGTTGGAGTTTTTGAGCATTGAGTTGTGTAGTGATCCAACCATGACTTTAAATAAAGAAATTGAATCTATAACAGGCCAGGCAGTAAAAAAGGAAAATTATCACAGAGAAATTTAAAGGTTCCCTGAATGTTAAAAATCCCATTAGACCAGCAATATATGTCTTACCTAAGATATATAAAAATCTGGAGAAGCCCCCTGGAAGACTGTTTGTGGCGGGAATGGACTCTGTCTTCTCCAGAAAAGACACTTTTTTTAGATAAGATTTTACAGCTGTTTGTAATAAGATCCAAATCTTACCTTAAAATTTATTGGTGAGAAATATATAATTTTTACCATGGATGTGACCAATTTATACACATCAATAAAAACACTCCAGTGGAATAGCAGCAGTGGAAGATAGCTTGAGAAGTGATAGCAAATATACTGAAGACTATATACATTTTCTTTTTAGGTCTATTGGAGGTTATTTTACATCAAAATAATTTTTTGTTCGTGGATGATTTTTTTCTTACAGAAACAGGGTGCAGCACTGGGCCCCAATGTCGCCCTGACATACACCAACATTTTTATACACAGGGTTGAGGAAAACTTTGTGTATACTCATAACTTGTTCATTCACTATGGCTGCGCCTGGTAGCGTTACATAGATTATATTTTTGGTATTTGGCTGTGCAACATTGCAATCCTATTTAATTTTGTAACAAATCTTAATAATGCAGTAAGAGGTTTCAAATTTACGTTAACTTGAAGTGAAAGTAGTGTATACAAAGAGCAAGGTATACTTAAAACTGATTTGTTTTTCAAGTCTACAGACAATTTACTAAAATATTTAAGCTTTCAACCTCCAAGTGTATTTAGTGTGCTTCCCAGAAGCCAATTTAAAAGGGTACAGAATTTTGTCACAGATAAAAAAAGATGTGATGTGCAATTAAATAAGATTGCAGAAAAGTTTATGGATAGGGGATATCCTGCAAGATTAATACACAATATATTAGACAAAGTGAGACTGGAAGATATTATGCAACAACATAAAAAAGGATAATAATAAACTGGTGTTAGTTTACTATATGTAGAGACAGAGTCATAAAATCATGATATCCACATGTCACCAAAAAATGTTTTTGAATATTCCCTACCAGCTTATAAACAAAATATAAACTTTAAAATTACCCTTGTCAAATCAGATCAGGGAGAAACAAATGTACAATTTATGGAACAATAAGTACCCCAAGATGAGGTGCTTTCCATGCTTGTCATGTGGATAATGTAATTCTATGATAAAAGGCATTTATTTCTACCATCCTTTACTAGGATCTAAATATACGGTCCAGGAATATTTAGCTTGTATATAAGACTTTGTAATTTATTTAATTAAATGTCCATGTGGACTTGTATATATCAGTGAAACTAGCAGGCAGATAAGAGAGAGGATTAACCAACATTTGATTAAAATGGGCCATAACATCAGCCAGCTTAGGTTTCAAGTAATAGAAAGAATGCATAGGTCCATGAGGGGAGGAGACAGGGAGCATCTTTTAAAGAAAAAGGAGATGTTTTGGATTAATACATTTTATATTTTAATTCCAATAGGACTCAATAGGCAATTTGATTGGACTTTATTTTTGTAAAGTAATTTCCAGTGGATAAAAACTCTTATATACTTATGTATCTTTTAAAATTGTTAAAGGGACACTGTAGGCACAAAATAACTAATCGATGCTCCAAAGAAAATCATATATTAAATATTTTTATAATGCCCTATCTGTTTCAATTACTTTCCGTTTAGAAGATATTTGGCTCCGAATTTTTCAACCTTTCCAAACCCACTCTGTTTTTCATTATGCTCATTGTCCAATCCGGGCTGACAACACCGGTTGGAAGATGGCGACCTTTATTCTTATTGCGCATGCGCAAGGTACCGCGACGTCATTGCTCACGTCACTCTCTGTATGTCTGTTATGTATGCAGTAGACCCGTTCTATCGATCGCGGATCAGAAGAGTTTGCTGCACTGTTAAGGTAAGTTCATTGCTTGTGTCCCTACAATTAACGAGCAATTAGCTTCATAAAATATAATCTCCCTAGAATTAACAAGCAATGTTAGAAAAGTTTTAAACATGATTTGTTAATAAAGACCAATATATACAGTATAGTATAAACAATCTCATATTTATTTTTTATTTCATGCAATAGATCTATTATGGATTGTATACAAGTGAATCTCCCTAGAAAAAACAAGCAATTAAAAATAAACTATGTAAAACTAATTGTTTATACGGATCAATATATGAATTATAAACAATCTCTTATTGATAAATAACTTTATTAATACATTTATATTGGTAAATCTTTATATTCATATATGTAAGTAAATAGTATTACATTTATAGATATAAAAGATATAAGGCATTGAAAAATTCTACAGTTTCGATTGAACATAAAATGGCTTGATGACAGATTTCATGGATTCAGCATAACAATACACAAGCATGAATCCAATTAACATATGGGCAGTTTCGGCTTCAGACAAAACAAACACACATGCACAAACCGTAGTAATCCTCTGATAATTATATGCATAAAATAGGGCTAGGATAGGTTACTGATTTCAGATATGAACTGCCCATATTGGAGGGCTGGATTAGGTGACGTCAGGATTAAAAAATAAAACTTATTTTTATGCTGTTATTCAGCTTCGTTTGAATCTGAAAATAGGTTAGTGATTTATTTATTATATCTTTATTTTGAAATATGGGTTCCGTTTTTGGTCAAAAATCCAAAAGATAGTAATCCTTTAAGTCGGTAGAAGGCTGTATCCTGAATTGATGTATATATTTAAAAAGAAGATCTGTTGAAGTAGACATTTTTTATAATAATTGTATAGATGTACTGTCTCTTTAAAAAAATCCACATGCTTTTTTTTCTGTGAAAATCTCTGTGCTTTTGTCTGATTGCATTTTAAATTGGTATATACACTCAGAGTATGGGAGAATGGTAAATGTGGGGTTTTGGGGGACATTTCCCATATTACTATGTGACAATATAACATTTATAAGTACATGTAATGTCTGATTTTAGTAACCAGATGGAGCAATTTGTAACAAGAAGTGAACTAAACAGCTTAGGTACTCACAAAAAAACAAGTTGTATTGTGTAGAGAGCTAGATCTGGTTCAGTTTCCCCATATATAGAATACCAGTTTAATAGTGACTGGTCTTCTAGGTAGGCTTCAACATTCCGGACCTGAGGACAAGGATTATAACCACAGCAAATAAGATGCCTGTCGATTCAGTGGACCACATAAGATCTATAGATATTTTTTTTCTTCAAAAGATGCTTTGAGGAGCCATTACTAATTGGTAGAGTTTTAGGTTCACTGCAGCAGCCTCTGGTATTGCTCCTTAACCAATCACTGTCCATACACATTTCATTTTTAAAGTGTGCCACTGCTCGCTAATATGATTCCTCTAGACCAGTCAGTTAAAGTGATATTAAACCATTTTTTTCTATGATGATTTAGATAGACCATACAGTTTTAACCAACATTTTTATTTACTTCTATTATCAAATATGTTTAATCCTTTGTTGAAAAAGCAGCAATGCTCTATTGGGGGCTAGGTGAACACATCGGGTGACCCAAATTGGAAAGTTGTGTAAAATTGTCTAATCTGTCTAATTCATTTGTTTACTTTTTTAATTTACTGTCCCTTTAGTGGTTTAAAACTGCACTCTATCCAAATCATGAACATTTAGGGGCCGATTTATCAAGCTCCGTATGGACCTTGATGCCCCTGTTTCAGGCTCGCCGGAAACAGAAGTTATGACTCCATAACTTGCCCGCCTGCTCTGAGGCCGCGGACGGAGATCAACCAGATCGAATACAATAGGGTTGATAGACACCCCCTGCTCCGAATCTAAAAAGGGGCGGCATTGCACAAGCAATTCACAAGAACTGCTTGTGCAATGATAAATTCCGACAGTCTATGCTGTCGGCATTTATCGATGTGCAGCGGACATGATATGCTACATTGTATCATGTCCGCTCACACTATGATAAATCTAATCCTTAATCTTGACTTAACAGTCCCTTAAAGTTTTCAAAATAACATTAAAATAAAAATGTATATCCTCATATTTTTCTTTTAATTATTTATAGTTAAAGAACTTTGCAATGTACATTCATTATTTCTTTTTCTTGCTTTTCCTGTAATTTAAATATATAAATGTTGTGTTTTGTTACACTTCCAACAGATTGTAGAAGCCTGATCCCCCTACATGCTGCACAGTAATTGGTTAATGCTGCATGCACTAATACCAGCCCACAAAAACTGAGATAAATATACAACACCTAGGAGGTTTTTCATGGGGACATGTCCTTAGACTGAAAAACAAGGACAATTATTTAATTTGTAATACTTTTAAATCATTTATATGAATGAAGTTTTTTTTTTAAAAAAACACAATGATAAATTTCTGATGTACCTATAAATAATGACTTCAAAGTCCCTTTAAGATTTAAGTTGGTTTAGCTATTAAAGGGATATGAAGCCCGCACATTTTATTTTGTGATTCAGCCATAACATACAATAAAGAATACAAAAAAAAAGATTTTACTTCTATTATTAAATTTGCTTCATTACTATTAAAATCTTTATTAAAGAGAAAAGGTATCTGGAGCACTACATGACAGGAAATAGTGCTGCCATCTAGTGCTCTTTCAAATCGATAACATTATTGCAAAACTGCTTCTATATAGTAACATAGTAACATAGTAACATAGTAGATAAGGTTGAAAAAAGACTGAAGTCCATCGAGTTCAACCTATACAAATCTAAAATACTTACAAAAAGCTCCAGTTAAGCTTAAATAACCCCATTAAAATGTGACCCATTTAATACTAGCAATCATATCCATGAATTTTGTTTATATACAGAAATTTATCCAGACTATTTTTAAATGTATCTATTGTATTGGCATTCACTACCTCCTTTGGTAATGAGTTCCACAATTTTATTGCTCTTACAGTGAAAAAACGTTTCCGTTGCAGGAGATTAAATCTCCTTTCCTCCAACCTTAAATTATGACCTCTTGTCAGAACCAATTTTCTTGGAATAAAAAGAGCTTCTGCCATCTCTGTATATGGGCCTTGAATATATTTATATAAAGTAATCATGTCACCTCTCAAGCGCCTTTTTTCTAAAGAGAACAGACCCAGTTTGGCTAGCCTCTCCTCATAGGTTAATTTCTCCAATCCCCTTATTAGCTTTGTGGCCCTTCTCTGAACTTTTTCTAGTTCTGCAATATCTTTTTTAGCAATCGGTCCCCAGAACTGCACTCCAAACTCAAGGTGAGGTCTTACCAGGGCTTTATATAATGACAGAATTATGCTTTCCTCCCTTGAATCAATGCCTCTTTTAATACATGCTAGTATCTTATTAGCCTTTGAAGCCGCTGCCCTGCATTGTGCACTCATCTTTAGCTTGTTATCTATTACTACTCCCAAATCCCTTTCCTCCTGTGTTTGGCTAAGTCTTGTCCCATTTAAAAAATACATAGCCTGCTTATTTTTACTTCCAAAATGTAGAACCTTACATTTTTCCGTATTAAATCTCATTTTCCATTCACTTGCCCATAGTTCTAATTTTAGCAAATCCCTTTGCAAAGAGAGTTCATCCTGCTCTGACCTAATGACCTTACTTAACTTAGTATCATCTGCAAAAATAGAGATGTCGCTATTTAATCCTTGCTCCAAGTCATTTATAAAAATATTAAAAAGAACAGGGCCCAGTACTGATCCCTGGGGGACGCCACTGATTACCTTTGTCCAATCTGAGTATGATCCATTTACTGCTACTCGTTGCTCCCTATCTTTTATCCAGTTATTTATCCATGAGCTAACATTTTCAGCTATTCCCAGTCCCTTAATTTTGTGCATTAATCTCTCATGTGGCACTGTATCAAATGCCTTTGCAAAATCTAAGTATATCACATCAACTGATTCCCCTTTATCTATATTTTTACTTACTTCCTCGTAGAATCTAATTAGATTAGTTTGACATGATCTATTTCTCCTAAAGCCATGCTGATTAGAACTCATAATCTTGTTTACACGAATATGCTCATCAATATAATCCCTTATAATCCCTTCAAATATCTTCCCCACTATTGATGTCAGACTAACTGGTCTATAGCTTCCTGGATCATCCCTGCTTCCCTTTTTGAAGAGTGGCACCACATCAGCTTTACGCCAATCCTGGGGTACCATGCCTGAGGATAATGAGTCTTGAAAAATTAAGAGTAAAGGTTTGTCTATAACAGTGCTAAGTTCACTTAACACCCTTGGGTGTATTCCATCTGGGCCTGGAGTTTTATTTACCTTAATATTTTTTAGTTTTTTCCTGATATCCTCTAAACAAAACCCAGTTAGTGGTATGGACTGGCATGTTCTATTCTGTTCCAAAGTATCATTCAATGGTTCCTCTCTTGTGTATACTGAAGAAAAAAACTGGTTTAGTACCTCAGCCTTCTCCCTGTCATTATTTATCATGCTACCCTCCACACATTTTAATGTACCTATATTATCCTTCTTAGATTTTTTGCTATTTATGTACTTAAAGAACCTTTTAGGGTTAGACTTAGAATCCTTGGCAATTAATTTTTCATTTTCAATTTTGGCTAATTTGATTGCTTTTTTGCATGCTTTGTTACATTCCTTATAAATATTGTATGCTGAGTCTGTACTATTTTCTTTTAATAATTTAAATGCCCTACGTTTTTTCCTAATTTCTTTTAACACATTTTTATTTAGCCATAACGGCTTAGTTTTTTTATTTTTATTTTTATAACCATATGGTATGTATTGATATGTATATTTATTTAACACATTTTTAAATATTATCCATTTATCCTCTGTATTTTTATTAGAAAATACATTGTCCCAATTTATATTATTTAATGATTTCCTTAAATCGTTGAATTTTGCTTTCTTGAAATTAAAAGTCTTAGTTAAGCCTTTAAAACACTGCATATGAAAAGAGATTTCAAATGTGACCATGTTATGATCACTGTTACCCAAATGTTCTTTAACTTCTATGTTTGATATTATATCTGTATTGTTTGATAGCACTAAATCCAATATAGCTTTACTCCTAGTTGGCTCCTCTATTAATTGTGACAAGAAGTTATCCCTGAGAACATTTAAAAATCTATCCCCCTTAGCTGAATTACTAGTTTCATTGGCCCAGTTTATATCAGGGTAGTTAAAATCTCCCATAATTACAGCACGTGCATGCTCCTGAGCTTACGTCCCTGCTTTTTCAACAAAGGATACCAAAATGTAATAATAGAAGTAAATAAGAACGTGTTTTTTTTATAATTGTTTGATAGCACTAAATCCAATATAGCTTTACTCCTAGTTGGCTCCTCTATTAATTGTGACAAGAAGTTATCCCTGAGAACATTTAAAAATCTATCCCCCTTAGCTGAATTACTAGTTTCATTGGCCCAGTTTATATCAGGGTAGTTAAAATCTCCCATAATTACAGCACGTGCATGCTCCTGAGCTTACGTCCCTGCTTTTTCAACAAAGGATACCAAAATGTAATAATAGAAGTAAATAAGAACGTGTTTTTTTTATAATGGCATGCTCTATCTGAATAAGGAAAGAAACATGTTGGGGTTCATGTCCCTTTAAAGGGACACTCAAGTCAAAATTAAACTTTCATGATTCAGACAAAGCATGCAATTTTAAACAATTTTCCAATTTACTTACATGAACAAAATGTGCAGTCTTTATTTATCAAGTTCAAGAATTCACAGAATATACGTATATGCATTTGTGATTGGCTGATGGCTGTCACATGATACAGGAGGCGTGGAAATAGACAAAACTTTAAAATTTGTCAGAAAATAATCTACTACTTATTTGAAGTTCAGACTAAGTGCTATTGCACTGTCTGTTTAGCATGCATTTGTTGATTATGGAAATCTACTGTATTTACTGGTCCTTTTAGGAACACATTGTTTTGTAACCTTAAAAGAGGACAAATGTCCCTTTAGCAGCTAAGATTAGTATCCATTAGATGATTGGCTTTTATTGATACATAAACCTTTGGCACACATTGCTATAGGAGTGCTGACTTTGGAATGTTGTCAGACAGCTATTTGTAACTCACACCCAAGCTGGAAGAAAGCACATTGCAGTAAGTTACTACTAATAACTACAGTAAAGGGAAATCCAGGAATAAAAGCTGCAGTACAAACTGTGGGTAAGAGAATCTAAATAAAATGTATTTCTAGAAAATCATATTTGGATACTTAAATGTACTTTAAACCAACATTTTAGTGTAAAAGTAAAATCTTCTATATTGTTAGACCTTTCTTTAAACATCTTACTTAACTTTATGTTTTAAACCTACACTTGAATTAAATTCACAGTCAATACAGCTAGTGAGCAATCAGAATCAAGCATATATGCATATGCTGCAATCATTGATCACACTTAGATCTGGAGCAGAAAGGGTGCAACTTTCACATTACATTTAATTTACATTTTGAAGAGGAAATACATTCCTATAATGAAAGAAAACGTTTAATTGTTTCCACTAGACTGTCCATTTAAAGGAATAAGAAAGTCAAAATTAAACGTGCAGGATTGAGATAGACCATGTAATTTTAAGATACTTTTAAATTCACTTCTACTTTCAAATATGCTTCATTCTCTTGGTATCTCTTGTTAAAAAAAACAATACCCACATATCCTACACTAGTGGGAGCTAGTCGCTGATTGGTGCCTGCACACATTTGTCTCTTGTGATTAATTAACTAGATGAGTTCCTCTAAATGCCAGTTGGCAGTTCTGCTCCTAGCAAAGGTTAACAAGATAATAAAGCAAAATTGATATTAGAAGTAAATTGGAAAGTTATTTAAAATTGTATGTTTTATCTGAATCTTGAAAGAAAATGTTGGGGTTTCCTGACCCTTTAATTAGCTATCATTACTATTTTAATGGTTTAACATCTAAATCACACTATAGTTTTTTTTATATATATTCTAGATAAAGTTTCATAGTTCTTTATAATGATAAGGCTTATGATGTTTATGATGATATTGTTTTATTATTATTGTTGTTTATGTTACATAAACTTGCTATATTCCATATTTGTAAGAATTCTACAGGAGATTTGAGGAAGGTTAAAAAAATATCATAATTGATAAAAACATGAAAAGCAATGAATAACTAGGGTTCTGTGCAGGGGACAACAAATGAGTTCATGGAGCCTTAGTGCCAGATATTCAAAACCTCACCAATATTGGAGAGAAATCAAGGAAAATCGTAGGGATTATTTTTAGACTCTCTGTTTCACATAAAGAACAATACATAACAACATAAACATTACTGACCTGAGAGGCGAGGTTTTAAATATCAGGCCCTTAGTCATAGCGTGCTCTAAAATCCTGGTTCACTTGTGCTCTAAGTTCACCTCGCACATCGGGTGAATAACATATACGACGCCATCAGATCATAAACTGCCATAAGTCGGATAAACTGGCGATGTTCAGAAATGTGCGCACATACACATTTCTGGAGATGCCAGTGACTTAAGGCAGTTTATAAACTGCCGGCTCCTAAGTAAAAAACAAAAAAATGTTACATCGCCCTTAAAAGTCTAACCCGCCTCCCAAAAATAAAACCGACACCTGAAAACCCCTATATCTGCCATCCCCCCACATCGCAACTAATAATAAAAGTGATTAACCCCTAAACCACCAATCCCCCACAAAACCGCCATCCCCCACAACGCAATTAACCTAAGTAAACTATTAACCACTAATCCGCCATCCCCCCACAACACAATAAACCTAAGTAAACTATTAACCCCTAATCCGCTATCCCCGGACAACGCAATAAACCTAATAAATGTATTAACCGCTAAATCGCCATCCCCCCACACGCAAGAAACCTAATAAATGTATTAACCCCTAAACTGCCATCCCCACAAAGCAATAAACCTAATTAACCCCCCTAACCACAATCCCCCACAACGCAAAAAACTAATCTAATCCCTAAGCCCCCTAACCGAACACCCCCTAAATTAACCCCATTTACATACAATAAAAAAATAAAAAATCCTAACATTAAAAAAACCTAAGATTCAATTAAAATAAAAGTATTATTAATATTACCAAAAATAAAAAGTCTAAAATTGCAGAAAAAAAATAAACAAAATTATCAAAAAACATTTTTTTAAACCTAATCTAATACGCCTATAAAAATAGAAAGCCGCCCAAAATATAAACACCCGCTAATCTAACACTAAACTACCAATAGCCCTTAAAAGTCCCCCCTAACAATACAAACCCCCACCCACCTAAAATAAAAACCTAACACTTAAAAAACCTAAGCTACCCATTACCCCTAAAGTAGCATTTGTATGGACATTGCCCTTAAAAGGGCAATCAGCTCTTTTGCAGCCCATTAAAATAAAAAAAGCCCACTACGCCTACAGAACCCTCCAAACATAACCAATATATAGCATGGGAGAGGGAACTACATTCAACTACGGAGACGACTGAATGGTTCAGGGAGCTGGTGGTAGCTAAAAAATTGTTACATTGTGCAACACTGTGGGAATTACTATAAAATCACGGGTGCGATGGCACCTGGTCCCCACTGCTTTCCACAAATACATCTCCTCTATGTTGAAGAAGATGTGAAAACTTGGGCCTGCCCATACATATATGATGGGAGTGCCCAAAGATCAATGGATTGTGGAGAATGGTTTCCAACACCCTACACTCCCTACAAATCTCGGTACAAATAGGACTGGCCTTAGGCTTCTTACATCATGGTGCTTCTAAGTTACAGGAAACAGATAGATCCTTGATGATTTACATATTAATGGCCACAAAATTAGCCATAGCGAGAGACTTGAAACAGCCTTCGCCTCCTACTTTATCAAAAATTTCAAACCATTGTGGAATATATTAGAGATAAGGAAATATACACATTTAGAATGATGAATAAACTAGACCTGTATCACAACATATGGCGAGCTTGGGACTCTCTCAGACTCACACAAAACCTGTGAAATATATTCCCTTTTTTTTTTTTTCCTTCTTCCTCTCCTTCCCCATTAACCCCTATTGATTATTCATCCATTTTGTTCACTTACCAGGAGTCCTCTGATATATTAGAACATACTGGAGATAGTAGTATCCTTTCAACTTCTTTAGCCTTCCACACAGCACTAAACTCCTAAAATAAACTCAGCCATTACTTCTGGAAATGATACAGTGTAAATGCCATGTGCTGTACTAGTTTGATTCTATGTTAATATAGTTCTATCATTTCTGTGGTTATCATATTTAATGAGATTGAGTTTTTATATCCTGTATCAGTTAATTCATAAGTAATCATCGCATTAGCCACCGTTAAAAACTATTGTTTATATGTAACAAAAGGAGATTTTCTATCTGGATGACTGAGTAATGTAAAATTTAATGTTATTACATTCATTTTCTTTTTCTTTTTTTTTTTCAATGTATCAATTTAGAAACAAAGTCAACATTACATGTAGATTGCCGGTCATGCTGTCATATTATTGTTGTTTGCATTGCAAGAATCTCAATAAAAGATACATTTCTAAAAAAAAAAAAAAAAAGCCCTAATCTAAAAAAAAGCGAAGGTGGTGCAGAGCAGAGGTGACCGCGGAGCAGGAACGGCAGCCGCTGAGACATCCACCGCAAGGGATCCTCTTCATGCGATCGCCGCCCGCACACTGAAGCTTGAATGCAAGGTATCCATTTTATATTTGGGGTACCTTGCATTCCTATGGGATGATATTTTCAAATCAGCCAATAGGATGATATGTACTGAAATCCTATTGGCTGTTTAAACCAGCCAATAGGATTTCAGTAGCTCTCATCCTATTGGCTGATTTTAATTTATGCATATTTAATCTCGCCGCATATGTAATCTCGCCCTACAAGATTAAAGGGATATGAAACCCAAAACTTTTCTTTCATGATTCAGATAGAAAATGCAATTTTTCCCCAATTTACTACTATTATCAAATTTGCTTTGTTCTCAACCACATTTTTCACAACGATTTACTTATATTATAAAAAGTACTTTGTTTTCTTGGTATCCTTTGTTGAAGAGTAATTATAGGTAGGCTAATAGGAGCATAAATGTGGAGGGAGTTTCAAATGTGGTTTAAAAAATTGCCATACTTGTGAATATATGAGTAGGTTCAGGTTTCAGTAATAATTTAACTGGTGTAGAATAGTCATTACTTAAATTGTGGTACCAATTTTGTTATATACCTGATACAGTGTCAGCTGTGCCAAATGCAATATGTACGTCAGACCTCATGTACCTTGAGAACAAGAGTGGGATAATATCTCAGGGACATAAAATATTATAATAAGGACTCTGCTGTTTCTTGCCATTTTAATCTTGTGCACTTCACAAATTCACTTGCAATGATTTTTTTGATTATTGATAGAGCTTTGATACCCCCCAGAGGAGGAGATCATTTTTGGTTACTTTCCAAGAGGGAATTATTTTGAATTTATAAACTACTAACTAAAACCCCTCTGGGGATTAACAAAGAGTGGGACAGTAGCTATTTTGTATAGATGCAATAGAGGGATATCCTATAAATCTAGACACAAACAATGCAATAAATTCAAACAGTCCTTAGGGTATGACGTATAGTGTACCCTAAGTGGTTATAGTTCAATTTGGCTCCAGTGTTAGCATCTGGGCCTGGTGCTGATGCTGGCCTTTACCAGTCCAATAGTACCTTTACCAGTGCAGTAGTGCAAAAAAAAGGTATTACAGTCGGTACTGGGGGCTGTATTAAGGTTTTGGCTTGTATCCTATATTGGAATAACTGTTATGCAGTGTGTCAGCTTACTGTTAGGCCATTAGCGGTCTTGCATATAGTGTGACCCCAAGGTGTTGAAAGTCCCTGCTAGGCAAGTGGTGAGTGACTCAACAGGCGAATAAGAGTGGAGTACCTCCAACTGGTGTGCGGGATGAGCTGGATCTTCCAACAAAGTGACAAATGACCTCCTTGACTCGTCAGAAGCACTTGCCTTCTGTTCCGTGGGGACTGTTCAGGTAGGGTAGTACCTCCGAGAGCCTACTGTATCTCCGCTGCAATCCTCACCGAGGGTAGTCACTCCCTCCTAGCCAGGAGGAATACGGGTAGTGAAGCAGAACAAATTCAGGGACTGCTCAGGTCAGCTGTGCAGCGCAGGATTTGCTGTTGGAATTTTAAGTGTTTGGGAGTAGGTAGGGAAACAGTCCTGAATGGCTGTCTCAAGCCATAATCCAATAGAAAAAAAGAAATGATAAGATCGGTTCTTCAAAGCGAGTGCATTTATTCAAACTTGGCAGTATGTACACACATAGAGGCCGATTTAACACTGTAGCGGATCATGTTCGCTGCACATCGATAAATGCTGACAGCATACGCTGGCGGCATTTTTCATTGCATAAGCATTTCTAGTGAAATGCCTGTGCAATGCCGCCCCCTGCATATTCACGGCCACTTGCAGGGGGTAACAATAAACCCGATCGTATACAATCCGGCTGATTGCTGTCCGTCGCCTCAGAGGTGGCAGACGAGTTCAGGAGCAGCGGTCTTGTGACCACTGCTTCTTAACTTCTGCTTCAGGCAGACCTGAAGCAGAGTGGGTCAGAAGCAGCATCCGCTGCTTCATAAATCGACCCTATAATGTGTGTAGATAAACGCACGTGCTTTGAAGAACTAGGAACTAGTCTCATAATCTCTTTTTTTTCTATTTTGTATAGATGCTCAACTACGAATTTATTTCAAGAATTTCTTGTATGTGAGAATTTAAAGTTTAATTATTGATTATAAATCAGTATACTTTATGTATCAATGCTCTATCTCTACACTGTTTTCATGATGCACTCTGTCTCCTTTGATGGCAAATTGTGCATGTCTTTTTTAAGATTTTTTTTCCTAATCTGTTCTGATTGACTATTTGTTGTTTAAATAGTCTTAAGGAAGGTATTGACGTCATCTATGAGTAAGCGCCGGTTGTAAGCGCAAAACAAGTAAGATTCTTACATACATGTAATCCTCCCCTTACGTACCAGCACATTTTTAAACATTTTGGAATAAAGAACTTTAATTTCTACTATGGTTGAGATCAGCGGCTCCTTTTTTGTCTTGTCCCTTTAGCGGTGAGAGACCGCTGCTTCTGCTGACACCTGTCTTCAGTATATCTCACTCTTGATCCACAGTTGTAAATTGTTTCCGGCTTGTCTGTAGCCACAATTTCAGCATGTGTTTAGGCTAATAGGAGTGTCCATTCTGTAGTGTCCATTCTGTAGCATTCTGGCAACAATGTTTCCAAATATGTATAACATTGCTATAGACGTTGCAAAAACTGCTGCCAAATGGTCACATGCACGCTCCTGAGCTCACCTCGTATTACTCTTTAAAACATACAACATATTGTAATATACTGTACATGTATTAGAAAAAAAGGCTTCTAGTAAAAGTTATCACTGTTTAAGTGTATTTTTCTCTGCATGTGAATAATAGCTAGATATTCTCAGTGCGCCAGAATTTTAAATACTGCAGCTGCTCAGAGAACCAGTGGGACTTGTATTATGTCAGGAATTAACAAACCGAGTCATTGCCAGATGGTGCAAGAACCTTTAGCTTTCTGAGCAAGTGCTGTATTTAAAATACTGGTGCACGGTGCATACTTAAATACACTTTTGAAACAGCTATAGCTTTTATTAGAAGCATTTTTGCTAATACGTGTATAATACAAAAATTCTTCTATTATAAACTGAAATGTATCCATGTGGATTCCAGTTTTGGCTGAAATATCCCTTTAATTCTGCACCAGAAATTCACTGATGATCCTGAACTGAATATGGCTGGTAATTGGCTGCTATGAATATATGTAGCCTCTTATTGGATCCTTGCAAAGTACTTAAACATAGATACCTATTTGATGACTGTGATCTTGTGGGATTTCACCATAATATCAGGATTTCTTCACTGTAAACTCCCATAAACTGAGGAGGGGAATGACTGTGCCTGCACATGCCAGATCCACACTCCATTGCAGGTCCTAGGACAAGCATCCTAACTGGATGCTTAAAGGGACAGTGCATGCTAATATGTTCTATCCTTTATTATGCTCTCAAATATCCATCTTACCTAATGGAGTGTAATAAATTGTTTACAAATGTTCTCATTAGAAATAGATAATTTTTCCTATTGTTTCCCTACCCATACTGCGAGGTGGGGCACGGGAGCCTGCGTGTGTAAAAAAAAAAATTAAAATAATTTTTAAAGTGGCTGCTGCAGGTTGTCACTGGCATTTTGTGCCCCCATAGTGAGGTGTACTAAGGCGGTTGCCCAGTTACCTTATGCAAGCGCCGGCCCTGTTTGTATAGCTAGTACACCCAGAAAGATAGTACAGTACTGTAATCAGAAAGGTAATATTTGCTGTTTTAAATAAATATACAGTAGATTATTTTGTATTTTAGAACACAAAAGCAAACTAAAGTCACTAGCAGAGAAGATTGTGATTTACAGGTAGTAAGAATTTTTTTTTTTTTTTTTAAATATTAAATAAAATGTTTGGATTTTGGATTTCCAAATGTGGGTATTTGTAACTGTTTTATTACTAAGCTTTATTATGCAGCTCAGTATGCTTAATGTCAATATATGGCTACAAGACTCAGTTATAAAGCTCAGCATATTTCTTATCTGTGCATAGATACAGAATAATTATACAGTACAGTGTGCTCATTATTAGTGTAAAGACTGTATGGTCCAAGGGCAGCTGAAGGGCATGGGTCTATTACTTCTCTAGTGCAGATTTTAATTATGTGTTTAAAACAGTTAGAGGTATACAGCAGTATGAAAGTAAAATGTATTACTGAATAAGAGCATTTTTTTAGCAAACTTTTATATCCCTGTGTTTGTGAGTGCTAACAAAGAATGCTGATGTCAACTCTTTTTTTTCTAGTTATTCTATCATTTTTTATTATATATTCCTGATTCACAGACTTGGCTGAAAGTATTGGTACCCTTGCATTTGAAAGTATTGGTACTCTTGCATTTTAAAGTATTGGTACCCTTGCATTTTAATGTATTGGTACCCTTTCATTTTGAAGTATTGTTACCCTTGCATTTTAAAGTATTGGAACCTTTGCATTTTAAAAGAGAAACACATAATGACCCAAGAACATATCTGAAAAAGCACCCAAGAATGGATAAGAAGAAAACAATGGACCACTCTGAAGTGGGCTTATGTAAATCCAGATCTGAATCCCATCGTAAATCTGTGGAAACAGCTGAAACTCATAGTTGGGAAGGCACCCATCAAACCTAAGAGAACTGGAGCATTTTGCTCAAGAAGAGTGGAAGAAAATTCCAGTCGAAACGTGTAGAAGTCAAATTAAGAGCTACAGAAATCACTTGATTGCAGTTAATGTTTCCAAAGGCTGTGCTACAAAATATTAGATTGTGTACCAATATTGTTGTCTGTGCTATTCTCATTTGTTTTACTGTTTATATGAATATGTGAAGTTATAAATAAAGAGAACATTTCTGTTCTATTAAATTTAAAAAAAATAATGGTGGATACCAAAAACTTTTATAAGTTTTTGAGTGTTTTACTAAAACATTGGAAGGGTACAAATAATTTTGGTCTGTATGTCTTTATCCCGCCCCTCTTTACTAAACTCCTTGTCCTAGAAGATACATGTAAAAGGGATTTCTTTCATGTAAGTGGCAAGAGCCCATGAGCTAGTGACGTATGGGATATACATTCCTACCAGGAGGGGGGGGAAGTTTCCCAAACCTTAAAATGCCTATAAATATACCTCCCACCACACACATACTTCAGTTTTATGGCATAATTTTTCTTGCAGAAATTTTTTTGCCGCAAAATTGAGTCTAAGGCCTCTAGTTATTAAGCTCCGTACTTACCTGCATTTGCCGGCCCCAATATACCCGCCTAAGTTCGCCTAACTTCGCTGCCGCGGACCTAAATATGCTCACCAAATTTATCAATAAAGCTGTCAAAAAGCCGTGCACCAAGTACAGAGCGATGAGCAGCGAACTGTGTTATTTATCAGTCATCGATCTCACTGCTCTTCGGCTTTTTCCCAGCTTTATTGCTACCCTGTCGCTAAGCACTCACACTATACTATACTGTTTTACCCCCTATACCGCCGCTCCCGGAGCCCCCTGCAACTAAATAAAGTTCTTAACCCCTAAACCGCCGCTCCCGGACCCCGCCGCAACTATAATAAATATATTAACCCCTAAACTGCCTCTCCCGGACCCCGCCGCCACCTACATTATACCTATTAACCCCTAATCTGCCGCCCCCTATACCGCCGCTACCTACATAAAGTTATTAACCCCTATCCTGCCCCCCCTATACTGCCGCCACCTATATTAAAGTTATTAACCCCTATCCTGCGGATCCCGGACCCCGCCGCAACTAAATAAATTGTTTAACCCCTAAACCACCGCACCCGGAGCCCGCCGCCACCTACATTACATTTATTAACCCCTATCCTGCCCCCACCACACCGCCGCCACCTACATTAAACTCATTAACCCCTAAACCTAAGTCTAACACTAACACAAACACCCCCCTAACTTTAATATTATTTTAATAAATCTAAATAAAACTTACTATTATTAACTAAATTATTCCTATTTAAAACTAAATACTTAGCTGTAAAATAAACCCTAAGATAGCTACAATATAATTAATAATTACATTTTAGCTAGCTTAGGGTTTATTTTTATTTTACAGGCAACTTTGTATTTATTTTAACTAGGTAGAATAGTTATTAAATAGTTAATAACTATTTAATAGCTACCTAGCTAAAATAAATACACAATTACCTGTAAAATAAAACCTAACCTAAATTAAAATTACACCTAACACTACACTATCATTAAATTAATTAAATAAATTAACTACAATTACCTAAAATTAAATCCAATTAAATAAACTAAACTATAGTACAAAAAAACCAAAACACTAAATTACAGAAAATAATTTTTTTTTACAAGAAGTTTAAACTAATTATACCTAATCTAAGCCCCCTAATAAAATAAAAAAGCCCCCCAAAAAATAAAATGCCCTACCCTATACTAAATTACAAAGTAATCAGCTCTTTTACCAGCCCTTAAAAGGGCTTTTTGCAGGGCATTGCCCCAAAGTAATCAGCTCTTGTACCTGTAAAAAAAATACAACCCCCCCAACATTAAAACCCAACACCCACATACCCCTACTCTAACCCACCCAAACCCCCCTTAAAAAAACCTAACACTAACCCCCTGAAGATCACCCTACCTTGAGCCGTCTTCACCCAGCCGGGCCGAACTCTTCATCCAAGCGGGGCAGAAGAGGTCCTCCATCCGGTAAAAGTCTTCATCCAAGCGGCGTCTTCTATCTTCAATCATCCGGAGCAGAGCGGAGCCATCTTCCATCCAGCCGACACGGAGCCATCTTCTTCCAACGACGTCCTAACACCAAAGGAAGGTACCTTTAAGGGACGTCATCCAAGATGGCGTCCCTCGAATTCCGATTGGCTGATAGGATTCTATCAGCCAATCGGAATTAAGGTAGGAAAAATCTGATTGGCTGATTTAATCAGCCAATCGGATTGACTTCGCATTCTATTGGCTGTTCCGATCAGCCAATAGAATGTGAGGTCAATCCGATTGGCTGATTGGATCAGCCAATCGGATTGAACTTCAATCCGATTGGCTGATTGAATCAGCCAATCTGATTTTTCCTACCTTAATTCCGATTGGCTGATAGAATCCTATCAGCCAATCGGAATTCGAGGGACGCCATCTTGGATGACTTCCCTTAAAGGTACCTTCATTCGGTGTTAGGACGTCGTTGAAAGAAGATGACTCCACGTCGGCTGGATGGAAGATGCCTCCGCTCCGCTCCGGATGATTGAAGATAGAAGACGCCGCTTGGATGAAGACTTCTACCGGATGGAGGACCTCTTCTGCCCCGCTTGGATGAAGAGTTCGGCCCAGCTGGGTGAAGACGGCTCAAGGTAGGGTGATCTTCAGGGAGTTAGCGTTAGTTTTTTTTAAGGGGGGTTTGGGTGGGTTAGAGTAGGGGTATGTGGGTGGTGGGTTTTAATGTTGGGGGGGTTGTATTTTTTTTTACAGGTATAAGAGCTGATTACTTTGGGGCAATGCCCCGCAAAAAGCCCTTTTAAAGGCTTGTAAAAGAGCTGATTACTTTGTAATTTAGTATAGGGTAGGGCATTTTATTATTTTTGGGGGCTTTTTTATTTTATTAGGGGGCTTAGATTAGGTGTAATTAGTTTAAACTTCTTGTAAAAAAAATTATTTTCTGTAATTTAGTGTTTGGTTTTTTTTTTACTATAGTTTAGTTTATTTAATTGTATTTAATTTTAGGTAATGGTAGTTAATTAATTTAATTAATTTAATGATAGTGTAGCGTTAGGTGTAATTGTAACTTAGGTTTGGATTTATTTTACAGGTAATTTTGTATTTATTTTAGCTAGTTAGCTATTAAATAGTTATTAACTATTTAATAACTATTCTACCTAGTTAAAATACGTACAAAGTTGCCTGTAAAATAAAAATAAATCCTAAAATAGCTATAATGTAACTATTATTTATATTGTAGCTATATTAGGGTTTATTTTATAGGCAAGTATTTAGTTTTAAATAGGATTAATTTAGTTAATAATAGTAATATGTATTTAGATTTATTAAAATAGTATTTAGTTTTAAATAGGATTAATTAATTTATTGATAGTGTAGTGTTAGGTGTAATTGTAACTTAGGTTAGGATTTATTTTATAGGTAATTGTGTCTTTATTTTAGCTAGGTAGTTATTAAATAGTTAATAACTATTTAATAACTATTCTACCTAGTTAAAATAAATAAAAAGTTGCCTGTAAAATAAAAATAAATCCTAAAATAGCTATAATGTACCTATTAGTTATATTGTAGCTAGCTTAGGGTTTATTTTATAGGTAAGTATTTAGTTTTAAATAGGATTAATTTAGTTAATAATAGTAATATGTATTTAGATGTATTAAAATAATATTTAAGTTAGGGGGGTGTTAGTGTTAGACTTAGGTTTAGGGGTTAATAAGTTTAATATAGGTGGCGGCGGGGTCCGGGAGCGGCGGTTTAGGGGTTAAACAATTTATTTAGTTGCGGCGGGGTCCGGGATCCCCAGGATAGGGGTTAATAACTTTATGTAGGTGGCGGCGGTATAGGGGGCGGAAGATTAGGGGTTAATAAGTATAATGTAGGTGGCGGCTGGGTCCAGGAGCGGTGGTTTAGGGGTTAATAAGTATAATGTAGGTGGCGGCGGTGTAGGGGGGGCAGATTAGGGGTGTTTAGACTCGGGGTACATGTTAGGTTGTTAGGTGCAGACATCTCCCATAGAAATCAATGGGATATCGGGCAGGAGCGAATATGAGCTCTCGCTGCTGTCAGACTCCCATTGATTCCTATGGGATCCACCGCCTCCAGGGCGGCGGAATGAAAACCAGGTACGCTGGGCCGGAAAAGTGCTGAGCGTACCTGCTAGTTCTTTGATAACTAGCAAAAGTAGTCAGATTGGTGACGTAAGAATCGATCTGTGTCGGACTGAGTCCGGCGGATCGTAGCTTACGTCACTAGATTCTACTTTTGCCGGCCTGTAGGGCTTGATAACTACAGCGAATCAGCCTCGCCACAAATACGCTGCGGAATTCCAGCGCATTTGCGGTTGATGGCTTGATAACTAGAGGCCTAAATGTAAGTTTCGTCATTTCCTCCGTCTTTGTTGAAGCGAGTTGTTTGGGTGCGAAGTCGTGCTTGTTATGACACGAGTTGCGTCATTTCCTGATGTTAGCTTAGGCGCCAAAACATTTTTTAACTTCCTTTTTGCGTCTTGCATCATACTTAGCACCAAAAAACTTTTTTGTATATTACCCCTCTTCCTTTAATGCTTCTGGTTCTCTTCATGTTAAGACCTATGATGCTTATTTTTTTGCATTTTACTTTAGCATAAGCATTTTTTCCCATTCCTGAAACTGCTATATGAGGAAATTGGATATTTTGTTTAAATGTTTATTTTCTCCAACATAGGTGTGTCCGGTCCACGGCGTCATCCTTACTTGTGGGATATTCTCTTCCCCAACAGGAAATGGCAAAGAGCCCAGCAAAGCTGGTCACATGATCCCTCCTAGGCTCCGCCTTCCCCAGTCATTCTCTTTGCCGTTGTACAGGCAACATCTCCACGGAGATGGCTTAGAGTTTTTTGGTGTTTAAATGTAGTTTTATTGCTTCAATCAAGAGTTTGTTATTTTAAAATAGTGCTGGTATGTACTATTTACTCTGAAACAGAAAGGAGATGAAGATTTCTGTTTGTAAGAGGAAGATGATTTTAGCAACCGTTACTAAAATCGATGGCTGTTTCCACACAGGACTGTTGAGATAAAGTAACTTCAGTTGGGGGGAACAGTGTGCAGACTTTTACTGCTTGAAGTATGACACATTTCTAACAAGACTTGGTAATGCTGGAAGCTGTCATTTTCCCTATGGGATCCGGTAAGCCATTTTAATAACAATTTATAAAGGGCTTCACAAGGGCTTTAAAGACTGGTTGACATTTTTCTGGGCTAAAACGTTTGTTTTATAAGCATGTTTAATGGTTTGTTACTCTGAGGAGTTGTTTTTATCTGGGAATTTTGATAATAAAAACGGCAGGCACTGTATTGGACACCTTTTTCACTGGGGGCCTTCTCTAGTCATAGGCAGAGCCTCAGTTTCGCGCCACTAATGCGCAGTTGTTTTTGGGAATCAAAGCATGCAGATGCATGTGTGAGGAGCTCTGATACACTGAAAAAGCGTGCTGAAGGCGTCATTTGGTATCGTATTCCCCTCTGGGCTTGGTTGGGTCTCAGCAAAGCAGATACCAGGGACTGTATAGGGGTTAAATGTAAAAACGGCTCCGGTTTTTTATTTTTATTGTATTTTAAGAGTTAAAACTTTCAAATTTGGTGTGCAATACTTTCAAGGCTTTATGACACTGTGGTGAAATTTTGGTGAATTTTGGACAATTCCTTCATACTTTTTCGCATATTCAGTAATAAAGTGTGTTCAGTTTAAAATTTAAAGTGACAGTAACGGTTTTATTTGAAAACGTTTTTTGTACTTTGTTATCAAGTTTATGCCTGTTTAACATGTCTGTACCATCAGATAGACTATGTTCAGTATGTCAGGAAGCCAAAGTTCCTTTTCATTTAAATAGATGTGATGCATGTGATAGTGAAAATGATGCCCAAGATGATTCCTCTAGTGAGGGGAGTAAGCATGGTACTGCATCATCCCCTTATGTGTCTACACCAGTCTTGCCCACACAAGAGGCCCCTAGTACATCTAGTGCGCCTATTCTTCTTACTATGCAACAATTAACGGCTGTAATGGATAATTCTATTAAAAACATTTTAGCCAAAATGCCCACTTATCAGCGAAAGCGCGACTGCTCTGTTTTAGATACTGAAGAGCATGAGGGCGCAGATGATAATGGTTCTGACATGCCCTTACACCAGTCTGAAGGGGCTAGGGAGGTTTTGTCTGAGGGAGAAATTTCAGATTCAGGAAAAATTTCTCAACAAGCTGAACCTGATGTTATTACGTTCAAATTTAAATTGGAACATCTCCGTGCTCTGCTTAAGGAGGTGTTATCTACTCTGGATGATTGTGACAATTTGGTCATTCCAGAGAAATTATGTAAGATGGACAAGTTCCTAGAGGTCCCGGTGCCCCCCGAAGCTTTTCCTATACCCAAGCGGGTGGCGGATATTGTAAACAAAGAATGGGAAAGGCCCGGCATACCTTTTGTCCCTCCCCCTATATTTAAGAAATTGTTTCCTATAGTCGACCCCAGAAAGGACTTATGGCAGACAGTCCCTAAGGTCGAGGGGGCGGTCTCTACTTTAAACAAACGCACTACTATCCCCATAGAAGATAGTTGTGCTTTCAAAGATCCTATGGATAAAAAGTTAGAAGGTTTGCTTAAAAAGATGTTTGTTCAGCAAGGTTACCTTCTACAGCCAATTTCATGCATTGTTCCTGTTACTACAGCCGCGTGTTTCTGGTTTGATGAATTAGAAAAGTCGCTAGATAAAGATACCTCTTATGAGGAGATTATGGACAGAATTCGTGCTCTTAAATTGGCTAATTCTTTTACTCTAGACGCTACCTTGCAATTAGCTAGATTAGCGGCGAAAAATTCAGGGTTTGCTATTGTGGCGCGCAGAGCGCTTTGGCTAAAGTCTTGGTCAGCGGATGCGTCATCCAAGAACAAATTGCTTAATATTCCTTTCAAGGGGAAAACGCTGTTTGGCCCTGACTTGAAAGAGATTATTTCAGATATCACTGGGGGAAAGGGCCATGCCCTTCCTCAGGATAGGTCTTTCAAGGCTAAAAATAAGCCTAATTTTCGTCCCTTTCGCAGAAACGGACCAGCCTCAAGTTCTATACCCTCTAAGCAAGAGGGTAATACGTCTCAAGCCAAGCCAGCCTGGAGGCCAATGCAAGGCTGGAACAAAGGTAAGCAGGCCAAGAAACCTGCTACTGCTACAAAGACAGCATGAGATGTTGGCCCCCGATCCGGGACCGGATCTGGTGGGGGGCAGACTTTCTCTCTTCGCTCAGGCATGGGCAAGAGATGTTCTGGATCCTTGGGCCCTAGAAATAGTCTCCCAAGGTTATCTTCTGGAATTCAAGGAGCTACCCCCAAGGGGAAGGTTCCACAGGTCTCAATTGTCTTCAGACCACATAAAAAAACAGGCATTCTTACATTGTGTAGAAGACCTGTTAAAAACGGGAGTGATTCATCCTGTTCCATTAAAGGAACAAGGGATGGGATTCTACTCCAATCTGTTCATAGTTCCCAAAAAAGAGGGAACATTCAGACCAATCTTGGATCTCAAGATCTTAAACAAATTTCTCAGGGTTCCATCGTTCAAGATGGAAACCATTCGAACAATTCTTCCTACCATCCAGGAAGGTCAATTCATGACCACGGTGGATTTAAAGGATGCGTATCTACATATTCCTATCCACAAGGAACATCATCAGTTCCTAAGGTTCGCCTTTCTGGACAAACATTACCAGTTTGTGGCACTTCCATTCGGATTAGCCACTGCCCCAAGAATTTTCACAAAGGTACTAGGGTCCCTTCTAGCGGTGCTAAGACCGAGGGGCATTGCAGTAGTACCTTACTTGGACGACATTCTGATTCAAGCGTCGTCTCTGTCACAAGCAAAGGCTCATACGGACATTGTCCTAGCCTTTCTCAGATCTCACGGGTGGAAAGTGAACGTAGAGAAAAGTTCTCTATCTCCGTCAACAAGAGTCCCCTTCTTGGGAACAATAATAGACTCCTTAGAAATGAGGATTTTTCTGACAGAAGCCAGAAAATCAAAACTTCTAAACACTTGTCAAGTACTTCATTCTGTTCTTCTTCCTTCCATAGTGCAGTGCATGGAAGTAATAGGTTTGATGGTTGCGGCAATGGACATAGTTCCTTTTGCCCGAATTCATCTAAGACCATTACAACTGTGCATGCTCAGACAGTGGAATGGGGATTATACAGACTTGTCTCCAACGATACAAGTAGATCAGAGGACCAGAGATTCACTCCGTTGGTGGCTGACCCTGGACAACCTGTCACAAGGGATGAGCTTCCGCAGACCAGAGTGGGTCATTGTCACGACCGACGCCAGTCTGGTGGGCTGGGGCGTGGTCTGGGAACCCCTGAAAGCTCAGGGTCTTTGGTCTCGGGAAGAATCTCTGCTACCGATAAATATTCTGGAACTGAGAGCGATATTCAATGCTCTCAAGGCTTGGCCTCAGCTAGCAAAGGCCAAATTCATTAGGTTTCAATCAGACAACATGACGACGGTTGCGTATATCAACCATCAGGGGGGAACAAGGAGTTCTCTGGCGATGGAAGAAGTGACCAAAATAATTCAATGGGCGGAGACTCACTCCTGCCACTTGTCTGCAATCCACATCCCAGGAGTGGAAAATTGGGAAGCGGATTTTCTGAGTCGTCAGACATTTCATCCGGGGGAGTGGGAACTCCATCCGGAAATCTTTGCCCACATAACTCAATTATGGGGCATCCCAGACATGGATCTGATGGCGTCTCGCCAGAACTTCAAGGTTCCTTCCTACGGGTCCAGATCCAGGGATCCCAAGGCGGCTCTAGTGGATGCACTAGTAGCACCTTGGACCTTCAACCTAGCTTATGTGTTCCCACCGTTTCCTCTCATTCCCAGGCTGGTAGCCAGGATCAAACAGGAGAGGGTATCGGTGATCTTGATAGCTCCTGCGTGGCCACGCAGGACTTGGTATGCAGACCTGGTGAATATGTCATCAGCTCCACCATGGAAGCTACCTCTGAGACAGGACCTTCTTGTTCAAGGTCCGTTCGAACATCCGAATCTGGCCTCACTCCAACTGACTGCTTGGAGATTGAACGCTTGATTTTATCAAAGCGAGGGTTCTCAGATTCTGTCATTGATACTCTTGTTCAGGCTAGAAAGCCTGTAACTAGAAAAATCTATCATAAGATATGGAAAAGATATATCTGTTGGTGTGAATCTAAAGGATTCCCATGGAACAAGATAAAAATTCCTAGGATTCTATCCTTTCTTCAAGAAGGTTTGGAGAAAGGATTATCTGCAAGTTCTTTGAAGGGACAGATTTCTGCTTTATCTGTTTTACTTCACAAAAAGCTGGCGGCTGTGCCAGACGTTCAAGCTTTTGTTCAGGCTCTGGTTAGAATCAAGCCTGTTTACAAAATTTTGACTCCACCCTGGAGTCTCAATCTAGTTCTTTCAGTTCTTCAGGGGATTCCGTTTGAACCCCTATATTCCGTTGATATAAAGTTATTATCTTGGAAAGTTTTGTTTTTGGTTGCAATTTCTTCTGCAAGAAGAGTTTCAGAGTTATCTGCTCTGCAGTGTTCTCCTCCATATCTGGTGTTCCATGCAGATAAGGTGGTTTTGCGTACTAAACCTGGTTTTCTTCCGAAAGTTGTTTCTAACAAAAATATTAACCAGGAGATAGTCGTGCCTTCTTTGTGTCCTAATCCAGTTTCAAAGAAGGAACGTTTGTTGCACAACTTGGATGTAGTTCGTGCTCTCAAATTTTACTTAGCAGCTACTAAGGATTTCAGACAAACATCTTCTTTGTTTGTTGTTTATTCTGGTAAAAGGAGAGGTCATAAAGCAACTTCTGCCTCTCTCTCTTTCTGGCTTAAAAGCATTATCCGTTTGGCTTATGAGACTGCCGGACGGCAGCCTCCTGAAAGAATCACAGCTCACTCCACTAGGGCTGTGGCTTCCACATGGGCCTTCAAGAACGAGGCTTCTGTTGATCAGATATGTAAGGCAGCGACTTGGTCTTCACTGCACACTTTTACCAAATTCTACAAATTTGATACTTTTGCTTCATCTGAGGCTATTTTTGGGAGAAAGGTTTTGCAAGCCGTGGTGCCTTCCATCTAGGCGACCTGATTTGTTCCCTCCCATCATCCGTGTCCTAAAGCTTTGGTATTGGTTCCCACAAGTAAGGATGACGCCGTGGACCGGACACACCTATGTTGGAGAAAACAGAATTTATGCTTACCTGATAAATTACTTTCTTCAACGGTGTGTCCGGTCCACGGCCCGCCCTGGTTTTTTAATCAGGTCTGATGAATTATTTTCTCTAACTACAGTCACCACGGTATCATATGATTTCTCCTATGCATATTCCTCCTTTACGTCGGTCGAATGACTGGGGAAGGCGGAGCCTAGGAGGGATCATGTGACCAGCTTTGCTGGGCTCTTTGCCATTTCCTGTTGGGGAAGAGAATATCCCACAAGTAAGGATGACGCCGTGGACCGGACACACCGTTGGAGAAAGTAATTTATCAGGTAAGCATAAATTCTGTTTTTTCTTTTTACATTTTGCAAGATGTCTCAATCTGATCCTGCCTCTGATGTTGCTGTAGAAACCATGCTGCATGAACATAGTTCTACCTAAGCTAACTGTGTCTGTTGTAAATTAGCTGATGTTATTTCTTCAGCCCAATTATGTGGCATCTGTCATGATAAGCTTTTGCATGCTGATAATGTTTATATTAGTACTAATACATCGTCTGTTGATCCTTCAACGTCTAAAGTACCTGATATTCCTGCAGATGTAAAGAATTATATTGCTGCAGCTATAGATAAGGCTATGTCTGCTATTCCGCCTTCAAATAAACGTAAAAGGTCTTTTAAAATTTCTCATAATTCTGATGAAATTTGTATTGACCGACAGCATACTGAAATATCCTCTGCTGAGGAGGATTCTTCTGGTTCAGAAGATCCTAATTCAGATTCTGAAATTGACAAATCTTCCTATCTGTTCAAAATCGATTATATTTGTTCTTTATTGAAGGAAGTTCTAGTTACTTTGGGGATTGAAGAGTCTAGTCCTCTTGATAATAAAGCCAGTAAACGTTTAAATACTGTTTTTAAACCTCCTAAGGTTGCACCTGAGGTTTTTCCTGTTCCAGATGTTGTTTCTGATATGATCTTAGAAGAGCATATTTACAATCTGGCTATATTCTTAGACCTGCTATTTCTATGGCTGATGTGGCTGCTGCTTCAACTTTTTGGTTTAGTTTAGCCCGGTAGGTAGAAGATCATGATTTGTCCAACATTATTCTGCTGCTTCAACATGCTAAGCATTTAATTTGTGATGCTATATTTGACATTATTAAAATTGATGTTAAATATATGTCTTTAGCTATTTTAGCCAGAAGAGCTTTATGGCTTAAATCTTGGAATGCTGATATGGTTTCTATATCTAGATTACTATCTCTATCTTTCCAGGGTAAGAATTTATTTGGTTTCCAATTGGATTCTTTTATTTCCACTGTTACTGGAGGGAAGGGAGTTTTCTTACCTGAAGATAAAAAAATCCAAGGGTAAATTTAAGGCTCCTAATCGTTTTCGTTTCTTTCGTCAGAATAAGGAACAAAAGTCTACTCCTTCCCATAAGGCCTCTGGTTCCAATTGGAAACCATCTTCAAATTGGAATAAAACCAAGCCTTATAAAAGACCAAATCCAGCCCCCAAGACTGCATGAAGGTGCGGCCCTTAATCCAGTTCAGCTGGTGGGGGGCAGATTGAATTTGTTTCAAGAAATTTGGTCAGATTCTTTTCAGAATCAGTGGATTGAGAATATTGTGTCTCAAGGGTATCGGATAGGATTCAGAATAAGGCCTCCCGTGAGAAGATTCTTTCTTTCTCATGTTCCAACAAATCCTGTGAAAGCTCAGGCTTTTCTGAAATGTGTTTAAAATCTAGAGCCTTCAGGGGTAATTATTCAAGTTCCTCTACAGGAACAGGGTTTGGGGTTTTATTCAAATCTATTCATTGTCCCAAAGAAAGAGAATTCTTTCAGACCAGTTCTGGATCTGAAACTTTTAAATCATTTTGTAAGAGTCCCAACTTTCAAGATGGTGACTATAAGGACTACTCTGCCTTTTGTTCAGCAAGGGCATTTTATGTCCACAATAGACTTACAGGATGCTTATCTTCATATTCCTAGTCATCCAGACCACTATCGGTTTCTGAGATTCTCTTTTCTAGACAAGCATTACCAGTTTGTCGCTTCTCCATTTGGCCTAGCAACAGCTCCAAGAATCT
Organism: Bombina bombina; assembly: GCF_027579735.1. Classification (NCBI taxonomy): domain Eukaryota; kingdom Metazoa; phylum Chordata; class Amphibia; order Anura; family Bombinatoridae; genus Bombina; species Bombina bombina. Next base: position 106,103,594 of record NC_069502.1, read on the forward strand.
TTTCAAAGGTTCTCGGTGCCCTTCTATCTGTAATCAAAGAACAGGGTATTGCGGTGTTTCCTTATTTGGATGATGTCTTGGTACTAGCTCAGTCTTTTCATTTAGCAGAATCTCACACGAAACATCTAGTGTGGTTTATTCAAAGGCATGGTTGGAGGATCAATATACAAAAATAGTTTCTTGATTCTTCAAACAAAGGTCACCTTTTTAGGTTTTCAGATAGATTCAGTGTCCATGACTCTGTCTTGAACAGACACGAGGTGAATGAAATTGGTTTTAGCTTGTCTAAACCTTTAGTCTAGATCATTCCCTTCAGTGGCTATGTGCATGGAAGTTTTAGGTTTTATGACTGCAGCATCGGACGCTATCACCTTTGCTCATTTTATGAGACCTCTGCAGCTTTGCATGCTAAATCAATGGTGCAGGGATTATACTCGGATATAACAACTGATATACCTAAATCCCAACATTCAACTCTCTCTATCTTGGTGGTTGGACCATCATCGGATTATTCAAGGGGCCTCTGTTGTTCATCCTTCTTGGACTGTGATTTCAACAGATGCAAGTCTTACAGGTTGGGGAGCTGTCTGGGGGTCTCTAACAGCACAAGGGGTTTGGAAACCTTAAGAGACGAGGTTACCAATCAACATTTTAGAACTCTGTGCTTTCTTCAGAGCTCTTCAGACTTGGCCTCTATTAAGGAGAGAACTTTTAATTCATTTTATAACAGACAATATCACAACAGTGGCATATGTCAATCATCAGGGAGGGACTCGCAGTTCTTTAGCAATGAAGGAAGTATCATGGATACTTTTTTGGGCGGTGTCCAACTCTAATTTCTGTGAATCATATTCCAGGTGTAGACAATTGGGAAGCGGATTATCTCAGTTGACAGACTTTGCATCCAGGGGAGTGGTCTCTCCATCCAGATGTGTTTCATCAGATTGTACAGATGTGGGGTCTTCCAGAAATAGATCTCATGGCTTTTTGTTTAAACAAGGAACTTCCCAGATATCTTTCCAGATCCAAGGATCCTCAGGCAGAGATTGTGGATGCTCTAGCAGTTCCTTGGTTTTACCAACCTGCTTACATTTTTCCACCTCTAGTTCTTCTCCCAAGGGTGATTTCCAAGATCATAATGGAACAATCTCATGTGTTTTTGATAGCACCTGCATGGCCTCACAGATTCTGGTATGCGGATCTTGTATAGATGTCCAGTGGCCAGCCTTGGCCACTTCCTTTAAGGCCAGACCTTCTGTCTCAAGGGCCATTTTTCCATCAGGATCTCAAATCTCTAAAATTGAAGGTATGGAAATTGAACGCTTAGTTCTTAGTCATAGAGGTTTCTCTGACTCAGTAATTGACACTATGTTACAGGCTCGTAAGTCTGTTTCGAGTAAGATTTATTATCGGGTTTGGAAAACCTATATTTCATGGTGCTCCTCTCATAAATTTTCTTGGCATTCTTTTAGAATTCCTCAGATTTTACAGTTTCTTCAGGATGGTTTGGATAAGGGTTTGTCTTAAAATACCTTGAAGGGACAAATCTCTGCTCTTTCTGTTTTATTTCATAGAAATATTGCTTAGCTTCCTGATATTCACTGTTTTGTTCAGGCTTTGGTTTGTATCAAACCTGTTATTAAGTCTATTTCTCCTCCTTTGAGTCTTAATTTGGTTTTAAGGATTTTGCAGGTTCCTCCTTTTGAGCCTATGCACTCTTTGGATATTTAACTACTTTTTTGGAAAGTGTTATTTCTTTTGGCTATCTCTTCTGCTAGAAAAGTTTCTGAGTTGTCGGTAGTGATGTCGCGAACTGAAAATTTTCCGTTCACGAATGGCGAACGTCCGCAACTGTTCGCGAACGGGCGAACCGGGCGAACCACCATTGACTTCAATAGGCAGGCAAATTTTAAAACCCACAGGGACTCTTTTTGGCCACAATAGTGATGGAAAAGCTGTTTCAAGGGGACTAACACCTGGACTGTGCAATGCCGGAGGGGGATCCATGGCAAAACTCTCACGTAAAATTACATAGTTGATGCAGAGTCTGGATTTAATCCATAAAGGGCATAAATCACCTAACATTCCTAAATTGTTTGGAAAAACGTGCTTTAAAACATCAGGTATGATGTTGTATCGATCATGTAGTGTAAGGGTTACGCCTGCTTCACAGTAACAGACCAAACTCCCCGTTTAACGCACTGCAAACAACCGCAAACAGTCCATTTGCACAACAACGAGATAGATAGATTTGATAGATACATAGATACATAGATTAGATAGATAGATCAATAGATGCAATATACATTTGATAGATATGATAGATAGATAGATTTGATAGATAAATAGATAGATTTGATAGATATATAATTTCCCAGACAGAGAATTACAAGATGTGCGGTCTGCGACCCATGGTAAGGTTCCCAGAGGCAGTTGCGGCGCCAGGGGACGTGTATATGGCATGGATTTTAGGAACCGGGAGATGGAAAAAGATGCTTGGTCGGTCCTCCTACTTCAAATTTGGGGCACTGCGCGTGCAATCTACTGTGCCACCAGATATGAGTGGTGTGTTAAGTAGTACTATTCTGATCAGTTTAATACCTGTTACGCCCCCTATCAGGGGACGTGTATATGGCATGGATTTTAGGAACCGGGAGATGGAAAAAGATGCTTGGTCGGTCCTCCTACTTCAAATTTGGGGCACTGCGCGTGCAATCTACTGTGCCACTAGATTGGAGCGGTGTGTTAAGTAGTACTATTCTGTTGGGGCACTGCGCGTGCAATCGTGGCCGGACTTTTAGCCGACGGACATTTGGCCGACGGACATTTGGCCGAAACACAAGTGGCTGTCACAAAACAGTCCGGCCACGAGATAGATAGATTTGATAGATAGATACATAGATTAGATAGATAAATCAATAGATGCAATATACATTTGATAGATACGATAGATAGATAGATTTGATAGATAAATAGATAGAATTGATAGATAGATAGATAGATAGATAGATAGATAGATAATTTCCCAGACAGAGAATTACAAGACGTGCGGTCTGGGACCCATGGTAAGGTTCCCAGAGGCAGTTGCGGCGCCAGGGGATGTGTATATGGCATGGATTTTGGGGCACTGCGCGTGCAATCTACTGTGCCACCAGATATGAGTGGTGTGTTCAGTAGTACTATTCTGATCAGTTTAATACCTGTTATGCCCCCTATCAGGAGACGTGTATATGGCATGGATTTTAGGAACCGGGAGATGGAAAAAGATGCTTGGTCGGTCCTCCTACTTCAAATTTGGGGCACTGCGCGTGCAATCAACTGTGCCACTAGATATGAGTGGTGTGTTAAGTAGTACTATTCTGATCAGTTTAATCCCTGTTACGTCCCCTATCAGGGGATGTGTATATGGCATGGATTTTAGGAACCGGGAGATGGAAAAAGATGGTTGGTCGGTCCTCCTACTTCAAATTTGGGGCACTGCGCGTGCAATCTACTGTGCCACCAGATGTGGCACAGTAGATTGTGGTGTAGAGTGGTGTAGTTTTTGAAGCCACAGTGCAGCACCAGAGGCCAGAAAAATTTGGCATGTACACATGCCGGAAAAATTAGGTATTGTTGCAGCCGCTGCTGAACCCTAGTTGGTGGCGGACAAGTCACGCAAGTCATCTGGCATTCGAAGATAAAATACAGCAGCGTGTGGACCATTTTTAACCCAAAGCAGCTCATCTCATCAGGCCTTTTTTAGTTGAATGTATCGCCCAATGTCAGTCCCTTTGGGATCCATCCCTCATTCATCTTAATAAAGGTGAGGTAATCTAGACTTTTTTGACCTAGGCGACTTCTCTTCTCAGTGACAATACCTCCTGCTGCACTGAAGGTCCTTTCTGACAGGACACTTGAAGCGGGGCAGGCCAGAAGTTCTATCGCAAATTGGGATAGCTCAGGCCACAGGTCAAGCCTGCACACCCAGTAGTCAAGGGGTTCATCGCTCCTCAGAGTGTCGAGATCTGCAGTTAAGGTGAGGTAGTCTGCTACCTGTTGGTTGAGTCGTTCTCTGAGGGTGGACCCCGAAGGGCTGTGGCGATGCATAGGACTTAAAAAGCTCTGCATGTCCTCCATCAACAACACGTCTGTAAAGCGTCCTGTCCTTGCCAGCGTGGTCGTGTGAGTCGGAGGATTACTTTCACCTCTTCCCCTGTTAGATTCCCTTTGTGCTGTGACATCACCCTTATATGCTGTGTAAAGCATACTTTTTAATTTATTTTGGAACTGGTGCATCCTTTCCGACTTGCGGTAATTCGGTAACATTTCAGGCACTTTATGCTTATACCGGGGGTCTAGTAGCGTGGACACCCAGTACAGGTTGTTCTCCTTCAGCTTTTTTATACGAGGGTCCCTCAACAGGCATGACAGCATGAAAGACCCCATTTGCACAAGGTTGGATGCCGAGCTACTCATGTCCCGTTCCTCATCCTCAGTGATCTCACTGAAGGTATCTTCTTCCCCCCAGCCACGTACAACACTACGGGTACCAGATAGGTGACAATGAGCACCCTGGGATGCCTGTTGTGGTTGGTCTTCCTCCTCCTCCTCAAAGCCACATTCCTCCTCTGACTCCTCTTCCTCACAATCCTCTTCCAGCGTTGCCGCAGGTCCAGCAAGCGATGCTGATAAGGCTGTTTCTGGTGGTGATGGTGACCACAATTCTTCCTCTTCCTCTTCATGCTCATCTACGGCCTGATCCAGCACTCTTCACAGGGCACGCTCCAGGAAGAAAACAAATGGTATGATGTCGCTGATGGTGCCTTCGGTGCGACTGATTAGGTTTGTCACCTCCTCAAAAGGACGCATGAGCCTACAGGCATTGCGCATGAGCGTCCAGTAACGTGGCAAAAAAATTCCCAGCTCCCCAGAGGCTGTCCTAGCACCCCGGTCATACAAATACTCGTTAACAGCTTTTTCTTGTTGGAGCAGGCGGTTGAACATTAGGTTTGTTGAATTCCAACGTGTCGGGCTGTCGCAAATCAAGCGCCTCACTGGCATGTTGTTTCGCGGCTGGATATCTGAAAAGTGCACCATGGCCGTGTAGGAACGCCTGAAATGGCCACACACTTCCTGGCCTGCTTCATGACGTCCTGTAAGCCTGGGTACTTATGCACAAAGTGTTGTACGATCAGATTACACACATGTGCCATGCACGGCACATGTGTCAACTTGCCCAATTTCAATGCCGCCACCAAATTACTTCCGTTTTCAGAAACCACTTTGCCGATCTCCAGTTGGTGCGGAGTCAGCCACTGATCCACCTGTGCGTTCAGGGCGAACAGGAGTGCTGGTCCGGTGTGACTCTCTGCTTTCAGGAAAGTCAACCCCAAGACGGCGTGACACTGCCGTATCCGGGATGTGGAATAGTACCTGGGGAGCTGGGGGGGTGCCGTTGATGTGGAGCAAGACGCAGCAGCAGAAGAGGACTCAGCCGAGGAGGTTATGGAAGAGGATGGAGTAGGAGGAGTAGAGGAGGTGGCAGCAGGCCTGCCTGCAAGTCATGGCGGTGTCACCAACTCTGCAGAGCCACGCATTCCATGGTTGTCAGCCATCAGCAGGTTTACCCAATGCGCAGTGTAGGTGATATACCTGCCCTGACCACGCTTTGCAGACCAGCTATCAGTGGTCAGCTGGACCCTTGCCCCAACACTGTGTGCCAGACATGCCATTACTTCCTTTCGCACAATCGAGTACAGGTTAGGGATTGCCTTTTGTGAAAAGAAATTTCGGCCGGGTACCTTCCACTGCGGTGTCCCAATAGCTACAAATTTTTGGAACGCCTCAGACTCCACCAGCTTGTATGGTAACAGCTGGTGGGCTAAGAGTTCAGACAAGCCAGCTGTCAGACGCCGGGCAAGGGGGTGACTTTGTGACATTGGCTTCTTACGCTCAAACATGTCCTTGACAGACACCTGACTGTGGGTAGATGAGCAGGAAATGTTCCAGAAGAGAGACGGAGTGGCGGATGGTTGAGAGGGGGCAAGGAGGACAGCAGTGGTTGACGTGGCTGAAGATGCTGGACCAGGAGGAGGATGGCGGCTTTGAGTTTGTGTGCTGCTTGTACTCATGTGTTGATCCCATAGGCGTTTGTGATGTGCGATTATGTGCCTTCGCAAAGCAGTTGTACCTAGGTGGGTGTTGGACTTCCCACGACTCAGTTTCTTTTGGCACAGGTTGCAAATGGCATCACTGTTGTCAGAGGCAGACACACAAAAAAAATGCCACACTGCTGAGCTCTGCGATGACGGCATTCTGGTGGTGGCAACAGCATGCGTTGATTGGCGTGCTGTCTGGCTGACCCTGGGTGCCGATGCATGCTGTCTGACTGTGCCACTAGCTCCTTGCGACGACCTCCCCCTGCTTCCAACTCATCTCCTCCTCCTCCTCCTCTCTGTCTCCCCATCTGAACTTTCCCCCTGTTCTTCTTCTCTTCTAGCGGGCACCCACGGGACATCCACGGACGCATCGTCATCATCAACCGCTTCACTTGTATCTGACAAATCAACAAAGGAAGCAGCAGCGGGTACAACATCATCATCATCACACCGTACGTCCATGTGTGTAATGCTGCCTGACTGAGACATATCACTGTTATCTACATCCTCTGTCAATGATGGTTGCACATCACTCATTTCTTCCAAATGATGTGTAAATAACTCCTCTGACAGATCAAGTGAAGCGGCTGTGGTGCTAGTGTTGTTGGTGGCGGCAGGCGGGCGAGTGGTAACTTGAGAGGTGCCCGTAGATAAGCTGGAGGAGGATGGTGCGTCAAGGTTCGGAGCGGAAGCTATAGAAGATTGGGTGATCTGTGTTAAAAAGTCAACTATGCCTCTGACACTGGGCATTATTCTAGGGCCAAAGGGAATCACAGCACCACGACCACAATGGCACCTGCGGGGTGGCCTGCCTCTGCCTGTCATTTTTTTTCAATGTACACTTACAATACTATTAAACAAGATATGATTGGTGCCACTGGGCAAGTGGGCACAGTATACGCTGTGAGCCTGACACAAAAAAGCAGACTGATGTTTCACAGTCCAAAAAGTTTAATTTTTTTTTAAATTTACACTTACTCTACTATTAAACAAGATATGAGTGGTGGCACTGGGCAAGTGGGCACAGTATACGCTGTGAGCCTGGCACACACGCTGGCAGGCAGGCAACTGCAATTAGATTACACAAGCAGACTGATGTTTCACAGTCAAAAAAGTTTTTTTTTTTTAAATTTACACTACTGTTACACCAGATATGAGTGGTGGCACTGGGCAAGTGGGCCAGGCACACACGCTGGCAGGCAACTGCAATTAGATTACACTAGCAGACTGATGTTTCACAGTCAAAAAAGTTTTGTTTTTTTTTAAATTTACACTACTGTTACAACAGATATGAGTGGTGGCACTGGGCAAGTGGGCCTGGCACACACGCTGTCAGGCAGGCAACTGCAATTAGATTACACAAGCAGACTGATGTTTCACAGTCATTTTTTTTTTATTTTTTTTATTTACACCACTGTTACACCAGATATGAGTGGTGGCACTGGGCAAGTGGTCACAGTATACGCTGTGAGCCTGGCACACACGCTGGCAGGCAGGCAACTGCAATTAGATTACACTAGCAGACTGATGTTTCACAGTCAAAAAAGTTTTTTTTTTTAATTTACACTACTGTTACACCAGATATGAGTGATGGCACTGGGCAAGTGGGCCTGGCACACATGCTGGCAGGCAGGCAACTGCAATTAGATTACACTAGCAGACTGATGTTTCACAGTCAAAAAAGTTTTTTTTTTTTTAAATTTACACTACTGTTTATTACAACAGATATGAGTGGTGGCACTGGGCAAGTGCGCTTGGCACACACCCTGGCAGGCAGGCAACTGCAATTAGATTACACTAGCAGACTGATGTTTCACAGTCAAAAAAGTTGTTTTGTTTTTTTAAATTTACACTACTGTTACACCAGATATGAGTGGTGGCACTGGGCAAGTGAGCCTGGCACACACGCTGGCAGGCAGGCAACTGCAATTAGATTACACTAGCAGACTGATGTTTCACAGTCAAAAAAGTAAAACATTTTTTAAATTTACACTACTGTTTGTTACAACATGTATGAGTGGTGGCACTGGGCAAGTGGGCCTGGCACACACGCTGGCAGGCAGGCAACTGCAATTAGATTACACTAGCAGACTGATGTTTCACAGTCAATAAAAGATTTTTTTTTTTAAATTTACACTACTGTTACAACAAATATGAGTGGTGGCACTGGGCAAGTGGGCACAGTATATGCTGTGAGCCTGACACACACGCTGGCAGGCAGGCAACTGCAATTAGATTACACAGGGAAAAAAAAAAAAACAGACTGATATTCTAGCCCTAAAAAGGGCTTTTTGGGGTACTGTCCTTACAGCAGAGATCAGATGAGTCCTTCAGGACTGTAGTGGACACTGAATACACTAGCCTAGCTATCAATTTCCCTATTAAATCAGCAGCAGCTACACTGTCCCTCCTCTCACTAAGAAAGCAGCTTCCGAATGAATCTAAAATGGCTGCTGTCCAGGAGCTGGGAGGGTCTGGGAGGGAGGGTCTGCTGCTGATTGGCTGGAATGTGTCTGCAGACTGTGAGATACAGGGTCAAAGTTTACTCAATGATGACGAATAGGGGGCGGATCGAACATCACATGTGTTCGCCCGCCGTTGCGAACGTGAACAAGCTATGTTCACTGGGAACTATTCGCCGGCGAACAATTCGAGACATCACTAGTTGTCGGCTCTCTCTTGTGAGTCTCCTTATCTGATATTTTATCAAGATAAAGCGGTTTTACGGACTTCATTTAAATTTTTGCCTAAAGTTGTGAATTCTAACAACATTAGTAGGGAAATTGTTGTTCCTTCTTTGTTTCCTAATCCTAAGAATTCTCTTGAGAGATCTCTACATTCTTTGAATATGGTAAGAGCTTTGAAATACTATGTGGAAGCTACTAAGGATTTCAGAGAACTTCTAGTCTATCTGTTATTTTCTCTGTTTCCAGGAAAGGTCAGAAAGCCTCTGCCATTGCTTTGGCATCTTGGTTGAAACTTTTGATTTACAAGGCTTATTTGGAGGCGGGGCAGTCACGGCTCCAGAGAATTACAGCTCATTCTACCAGATCATTTGCCACTTAGTGGACTTTCAAGAATGGAGCTTCAGTTGATCAGATTTGCAAAGCAGCAACTTGGTCTTCTTTGCATACATTTACAACATTTTACCATTTTGATGTATTTGCTTCTTCAGAAGGAGTCTTTGGTAGAAAAGTTTTTAGAAGTTTAGGAGAACTTAATTATTATTTGGATTTTTTTTTTTTTCAGTGGAAATAGCTGTTTTTATTTTATCCCTCCCTCTCTAGTGACTCTGTGGATTTCCACATCTTGGGTATTGTATCCCATACGTCACTAGTTCATGGACTCTTGCAACTTACATGAAAGAAAACATAATTTATGTAAGAACTTACCTAATAAATTCATTTTTGTCATAGTGGCAAGAGTCCATGAGACCCATCCTATTTTTTGGTGGTTGTGATTTTTTTCTTTGTATTAAAGCACATTATTTTTTCCCACTTCCTCTTTTAGTATGACTTTGCCCCCTCCTGGTAGGAATGTATATCCCATATATCACTAGCTCATGGACTCTTGCCACTATGAAAGAAATTAATTTAAGTTCTTACATAAATTATGTTTTTCTTGGAAATAAATGTCTTTCACCATATCACCTGTAAAACTACAATAAATTTTTAGTAGTAGATACGCATTATTATTATACAGTATAACATGCTCATTACTATGTGCAGATACCCATTATCATTATACAGTTTAGTATCTTCAATATTAATACGTTATTATTAATATTATTAATAGTAATAATAATAATAATAGATACATACCAATAGTATGCCGCTCAGCATGCTCATTAAGTATGTATAGATAGATAGCCCAGCATTAATATTACTGGTGTATGAGAACCATTGAACAGTAAAATGTGTTCAGTATCAGCATATAGATATGTATCATGACACAGCTTGTTGTGATAATCAGCAGTTTATGCCTTCCCACCATTGTTACACAGAGCAGCATGATAAATATCTGTGTATAAGCAACTTAATTCTCCAGCTCAGCTCGTTTTTTATCAGTACACACCCAGCATAGATATATATAGAGCAGTGTGTTTGTCGGCAATGTAAGGAGGTGCTGGATGATATAATCATGTTACATGTATAAGTGTAAGTTTTGAAGCTGTAACAGAGGCTCAGAGAGGGGCGGGTAACAGAGGACAGCACTGTATAATCTTGTCTCTCAACAGGAATATACATGTTTAGCAAAGCGTGTGTGTTTGTTATCATACCGAAAAGCTAACAACTACAATTAAAAATTAAAAAAAAAAAAATTACATTGTAAAACCTTTTGTTAAAGAGAAAGTAAAATCAAAATTAAACTTATAGGGACCGTCGAGTACAAAATAAACTTTGCTGCTGAGTCATTTTCACACTCCTGTGCTGGATCTGATTTTTAGTTGTTTGGTCCTCCTTAAATTTACACATGATTTTTTTTTTCCTGTGAGATACCCATACAAATTGTATCTTGTTTGCTTGCAGAGATATCCGACTATAGGAAAATACCACCATACAAAATGCAAAAAAAAACAAAAGTTCCTTTTTTTCTATGCCATACATAGTAGATAGCAGCATAGGTTATTGTTCCCTAATTAATTCAAGCTTTGTTGTCCCATAATTAGCATCAGTTTGCCTTTCAAAAACACCAACATTTAAGATTCTATCTATATTTTCAATATCAATTGATAATTGAAAATCAAAACATCAAGGGCTAGATTACAAGTGGCGCGCTATTTAGACTTTCACTCGAGCTTTAACAACGCCAGAAGTGGTCTTTTTGCACGCACAAGTTAGCGCATGTATCACAAGTTGAAAGTAAGTTTTGCACGCAAACAAAACCCAGCGAATGCTAACTTCTGGATGTCGGATATGATGTCGGATATGATGATGACTTGGCTTTTTCTCACCCATGGACTTCAATGGAGCCAAAGAATATTTATTGCTCGTGCACTAACTTGCCAGGAGTTATTAAAGGGACATAAAACAAAAAAAAATATTTAATGATTCAGACAGAGCATAACATTTTAAGCAACTTTCCAATTTATTTCCATTATCAAGTTTTCTTTTTTTTTTTGTAAACATTTGTTGAAAAACAGGAAGGTCGTGTCCATGTGTCTGAAACATTATATGGCAGCAATTTTGCAACAATGTTATACATTAGGAAGAGCACTAGATGGCAGAGCTATTTCCTGTCGTATAGTGCTCCAGGCATGTGCACGCTACCTATCTAGATATCTCTTCAACAAAAAAAACCCATGAGAATGACACAAATTTGATAGAAGTAAATTGAAAACTTTTTTAAAAGTGAATGCTTTGGCCTCTAGTTATTAAGGTCTGGTGGACCTGATCCGACACTGCGGATCAGGTCCGCCAGACCTCGCCAGACCTCGCTGAATCGGAACAGCCAATAGAATGCAAGCTCAATCTAATTGGCTGATTGGATCAGCCAATCAGATTGAACTTCAATCTGATTGGCTGATTCAATCAGCCATTCAGATTTTTCCTACCTTAATTCCGATTGGCTGATAGAATCCTATCAGCCAATCGGAATTGAAGGGACGCCATCTTGGATGACGTCCCTTAAAGGAATATCCATTCATCGTTAGTCGTCGGGAAGAAGAGGATGGCTCCACGTCGGCTCGTCTGAAGATGGCTCCGCTCCGCTCCGGATGGATGAAGATTGAAGACACCGCTTGGATGAAGACTTCTATCGCATGGAAGACTTCTTCAGCGCCGCCTGGAAGATTTCTTCAGCGCCGCCTCGATGATGACTTCTGCCGCTCCGGATCTCCTCTTCAGTTCCATCGGTGGGTCGGCTGGCCGAAGACGACTCAAGGTAGGATGATCTTCAGGGGGGGTAATGTTAGGTTTATTTAAGGGGGGTTTGGGTTAGATTAGGGGTATGGTGGGTTTTAATGTTGGGGGGGCGTTGTATTTTTCTTTTACAGGCAAAAGAGCTGAATTCTTTGGGGCATGCCCCGCAAAAGGCCCTTTTAAGGGCTGGTAAGGTAAAAGAGCTTTGAACTTTTTTTAATTTAGAATAGGGTAGGGCATTTTTTTATTTTGGGGGGCTTTGTTATTTTATTAGGTGGCTTAGATTAGGTGTAAGTAGCTTAAAATTGTTGTAATATTTTTGAAATGTTTGTAACTTATTTTTTTTATTTTTTGTAACTTAGCTTTTTTTATTTTTTGTACTTTAGTTAGTTTATTTAATTGTATTTAATTGTAGTTATCTGTAGGTAATTTATTTAATTAATTTAATGATAGTGTAGTGTTAGGTTTAATTGTAACTTAGGTTAGGATTTATTTTACAGGTAATTTTGTATTTCTTTTAGCTAGGTAGTTATTAAATAGTTAATAACTATTTAATAACTATTCTAATTAGCTAAAATAAATACAAAGTTACCTGTAAAATAAATATAAATCCTAAAATAGCTACAATGTAATTATTAATTATATTATAGCTATCTTAGGGTTTATTTTACAGGTAAGTATTTAGTTTTAAATAGGAATAATTTATTTAAGTATAGTGTAGTGTTAGGTGTGATTGTAACTTAGGTTAGTTTTTATTTTATAGGTTAATTTCTCTTTATTTTAACTAGGTAGCTATTAAATAGTCAATAACTATTTAATAGCTATTGTACCTGGTTAAAATAAATTGAAAGATGCCTGTAAAATATTAGGGTTTATTTTAAAGGTAAGTATTTATTTTTAAATAGGATTAACTTAGTTAATAAGAGAAATATTATTTAGATTTATTTAATTAATATATAAGTTAGGGGGGTGTTAGGGTTAGTGTTAGACTTAGGTTTAGGGGTTAATAATTTTATTACAGTGGCGGCGGTGTAGGGGGGGCAGGATAGGGGTTAATACATTTATTATAGGTGGCGACGGTGTAGGGGGGGGCAGATTAGGGGTTAATAAGTTTAATATACGTTGCGGCGGGGTCCGGGAGCGGCGGTTTAGTGGTTAAACTATTTATTTAGTTGCGGCGGGGTCCGGGATCCGCAAGGGGTTAATAACTTTATTATAGGTGGCGGCAGTATAGGGGGGGCAGGATAGGGGTTACTAGGTATAATGTAGGTGGCGGCGGTGTCCGGGAGCGGCGGTTTAGGGGTTAATACATTTATAAGAGTTGCGGCGGGGTCTAGGAGCAGCGGTTTAGGGGTTAGTAACTTTATTGAGTTGCGGGGGGCGCCGGTATAGGGGTAGAACAGTGTAGTTAGTGTGGGTGCTTAGTGACAGCTTGTCAATAAATCTGTCAAAAAGCCGAAGAGCAGCGAGATCGGATGAGTGATAACTATCACAGTCCGCTGCTCATCGCCCCGTACTTGTTGCGCGTCTTTTTGACAGCTTTTTTGATAACTTAGGCAAACGTATTCAGGTCCGCGGCGGCGATGTGAGGCGAGCTTAGGCGGGCCTCACATCTCTCTCTCTCTCTCTCTCTCTCTCTCTCTCTCTCTCTCTCTCTCTCTCATCAGCAGCTAGCTCCCACTAGTGTAGGATATGTGTGTATTAATTTTCAACAAGGGATACCAGGAGAATAAAGCACATTTGAAAATAGCAGCTATTATAAAAGTGTCTTAAAACTGCATGCTCTATCTGGTTCTTGCAAGTTTAATTTTGACTCTCCTATCCCTTTAAACTTATTCTTTTATTTATACATCTAATTTTTGTGTACTACATTTTTTGTAAAACTACAAAAATTACTTAAAGGTACAGTAACTATAATAGTTTAATACTATACTGAAAGTGTCTATTATTAAAGGGACATAAAACACAATCGCCTAGATTTGGAGTTTTGCGTTAGCCGTCAAAACCAGCGTTAGAGGCTCCTAACGCTGGTTTTGGGCTACCGCTGGTATTTAGAGTCAGTCAGGAAAGGGTCTAACGCTCACTTTCCAGCCGCGACTTTTCCATACCGCAGATCCCCCTACGCCATTTGCGTATCCTATCTTTTCAATGGGATCTTTCTAACGCCGGTATTTAGAGTCTTGGCTGAAGTGAGCGTTAGAAATCTAACGACAAAACTCCAGCCGCAGAAAAAAGTCAGGAGTTAAGAGCTTTCTGGGCTAACGCCGGTTTATAAAGCTCTTAACTCCTGTGCTCTTAAGTACACTAACACCCATAAACTACCTATGTACCCCTAAACCGTGGTCCCCCCACATCGCCGCCACTCTATTAAAATTTTTTAACCCCTAATCTGCCGACCGCACACTGCCGCCACCTACGTTATCCCTATGAACCCCTAATCTGCTGCCCCTAACACCGCCGACCCCTATATTAAATCTATTAACCCCTAATCTGCCGCCCCCAACGTCGCCTCCACCTACCTACAATTATTAACCCCTAATCTGCCGACCGGACCTCACTGCTACTATAATAAATGTATTAACCCCTAATCCGCCTCACTCCCGCCTCAATAACCCTATAATAAATAGTATTAACCCCTAATCTGCCCTCCCTAACATCGCCGACACCTAACTTCAAGTATTAACCCCTAATCTGCCGACCGGACCTCACCGATACTCTAATAAATTTATTAACCCCTAAAGCTAAGTCTAACCTTAACCCTAACACCCCCCTAAGTTAAATATAATTTAAATCTAACGAAATAAATTAACTCTTATTAAATAAATTATTCCTATTTAAAGCTAAATACTTACCTGTAAAATAAACCCTAATATAGCTACAATATAACGAATAATTATATTGTAGCTATTTTAGGAATAATATTTATTTTACAGGCAACTTTGTAATTATTTTAACCAGGTACAATAGCTATTAAATAGTTATTAACTATATTAATAGCTACCTAGTTAAAATAATTACAAAATTACCTGTAAAATAAATCCTAACCTAAGTTACAATTAAACCTAACACTACACTATCAATAAATTAATTAAATAAAATAGCTACAATGATCTACAATTAAACCTAACACTACACTATCAATAAATTAATTACATACAATACCTACAAATAAATACAATTAAATAAACTAACTAAAGTACAAAAAATAAAAAAGAACTAAGTTACAAAAAATAAAAAAATATTTACAGACATTAGAAAAATATTATAACAATTTTAAGATAATTACACCTACTCTAAGCCCCCTAATAAAATAACAAAGACCCCAAAATAAAAAAATGCCCTACCCTATTCTAAATTAAAAAAGTTCAAAGCTCTTTTACCTTACCAGCCCTTAAAAGGACCTTTAGCGGGGCATGCCCCAAAGAAAACTGCTCTTTTGCCTGTAAAAAAAAAATACACCCCCCCAACATTAAAACCCACCACCCACATACCCATAATCTAACCCAAACCCCCCTTAAATAAACCTAACACTAAGCCCCTGAAGATCTCCCTACCTTGTATTCACCCCACCGATTTCACCGATCTGTCCTGGCTCCGACGTCTTCATCCAAGCCCAAGCGGGGGCTGAAGATGTCCATGATCCGGCTGAAGTCTTGATCCAAGCGGGAGCTGAAGAGGTCCATGATCCGGCTGAAGTCTTGATCCAAGCGGGAGCTGAAGAGGTCCATGATCCGGCTGAAGTCTTGATCCAAGCGGGAGCTGAAGAGGTCCATGATCCGGCTGAAGTCTTGATCCAAGCGGGAGCTGAAGAGGTCCATTTTCCGGCTGAAGTCTTCTATCAAGCGGCATCTTCAATCTTCTTTCTTCCGGATCCATGTTCATCCCGCCGACGCGGAACATCCATCTTCACCGACGACTTCCTGACGAATGACGGTTCCTTTAAGGGACGTCATTTAAGATGGCGTCCCTCGAATTCCGAATGGCTGATAGGATTCAGCCAATCGGAATTAAGGTAGGAATCAGCCAATCAGATTGAGCTCGCATTCTATTGGCTGTTCCGATCAGCCAATAGAATGCGAGCTCAATCTGATTAGCTGATTGGATCAGCCAATCGGATTGAACTTGAATCTGATTGGCTGATTCCATCAGCCAATCAGAATTTTCCTACCTTAATTCCGATTGGCTGATAGAATCCTATCAGCCAATCGGAATTCGAGGGACGCCATCTTGGATGACGTCCCTTAAAGGAACCGTCATTCGTCGGGAAGTCGTCGGTGAAGATGGATGTTCCCAGTCGGCGGGATGAACATGGATCCGGAAGAAAGAAGATTGAAGATGCCGCTTGATAGAAGACTTCATCCGGATCATGGACCTCTTCAGCTCCCGCTTGGATGAAGACTTCAGCCGGATCATGGACCTCTTCAGCTCCCGCTTGGATCAAGACTTCAGCCGGATCATGGACCTCTTCAGCTCCCGCTTGGATCAAGACTTCAGCCGGATCATGGATATCTTCAGCCCCCGCTTGGGCTTGGATGAAGACGTCGGAGCCAGGACGGATCGGTGAACCCGGTATGGTGAATACAAGGTAGGGAGATCTTCAGGGGCTTAGTGTTAGGTTTATTTAAGGGGGGTTTGGGTTAGATTAGGGGTATGTGGGTGGTGGGTTTTAATGTTGGGGGGGTTGTATTTTTTTTTTACAGGCAAAAGAGCAGTTTTCTTTGGGGCATGCCCCGCTAAAGGCCCTTTTAAGGGCTGGTAAGGTAAAAGAGCTTTGAACTTTTTTAATTTAGAATAGGGTAGGGCATTTTTTTATTTTGGGGGTCTTTGTTATTTTATTAGGGGGCTTAGAGTAGGTGTAATTAGCTTAAAATTGTTATAATATTTTTCTAATGTCTGTAAATATTTTTTTTATTTTTTGTAACAGTTCTTTTTTATTTTTTGTACTTTAGTTAGTTTATTTAATTGTATTTATTTGTAGGTATTGTATTGAATTTATTTATTGATAGTGTAGTGTTAGGTTTAATTGTAACTTAGGTTAGGATTTATTTTACAGGTAATTTTGTAATTATTTTAACTAGGTAGCTATTAAATATTAAATAACTATTTAATAGCTATTGTACCTAGTTAAAATAAATACAAAGTTGCCTGTAAAATAAATATAAATCCTAAAATAGCTACAATATAATTATTCGTTATATTGTAGCTATATTAGGGTTTATTTTACAGGTAAGTATTTAGCTTTAAATAGGAATATTTTATTTAATAAGAGTTAATTTATTTCGTAAGATTTAAATTATATTTAACTTAGGGGGGTGTTAGTGTTAGGGTTAGACTTAGCTTTAGGGGTTAATACATTTATTAGAGTAGCGGTGGGGTCCGGTCGGCAGATTAGGGGTTAATACTTGAAGTTAGGTGTCGGTGATGTTAGGGAGGGCAGATTAGGGGTTAATACTATTTATTATAGTGTTATTGAGGCGGGAGTGAGGCGGATTAGGGGTTAATAACTTTATTATAGTAGCGGTGAGGTCCGGTCGGCAGATTAGGGGTTAATAATTGTAGGTAGGTGGCGGCGACATTGGGGACGGCAGATTAGGGGTAATAAATATAATATTGGGGTCGGCGGTGTTAGGGGCAGCAGATTAGGGGTTCATAGGGATAACGTAGGTTGCGGCGGTGTACAGAGCGGCAGATTAGGGGTTAAAAAAAATATGCAGGTGTCAGCGATAGCGGGGTCAGCAGATTAGGGGTTAATAAGTGTAAGGTTAGGGGTGTTTAGACTCGGGGTACATGTTAGGGTGTTAGGTGCAGACTTAGGAAGTGTTTCCCCATAGGAAACAATGGGGCTGCGTTAGGAGCTGAACGCTGCTTTTTTGCAGGTGTTAGGTTTTTTTTCAGCTCAAAATGCCCCATTGTTTTCTATGGGGGAATCGTGCACGAGCACGTTTTTGAAGCTGGCCGCGTCCGTAAGCACCGCTGGTATTGAGAGTTGCAGTGGCGGTAAATATGCTCTACGCTCCCTTTTTGGAGCCTAACGCAGCCCTTCTGTGAACTCTAAATACCAGCAGTATTTAAAAGGTGCGGGAGAAAAAAAGCACGCGTAGCTAACGCACCCCTTTTTTCATTCATAATTCAGATAGAGCATGCAATTTTAAACAACTTTCCAATTTACTTATTTTAACTAATTTGCTTTTTTTACTTGGTATCCTTTTTTGAAAAGCATACCTACAAGTAGGCTGAAGCTCAGAAGCAGGAAGGGCGCTAGCAGATAATGGTGGATGCACATATTTGCTTATCCTCATTGGCTTTAAACAATGTGTTCAGCTAGCTTCCTCCAACTAATGCATTGCTGCACCTTCAACAAAGAATACAAAGATATTGAAGCAAAATTGATAATAGAAATAAGTTGCTTACAAATGTATGCTCTGATTGCATTTCTCATGGCCTTCTCTGCCGGGATGGTCATGTTTTGCTAAAGGGACATGAAACCCAAAATGTTTCTTTCATGATTCAGATTGAGCTGCAGGTAATTTTAAACATCTTTCCAGTTTACTTCTATTATTTGCTTAGCTATCTTGGTATCTTTTGTTGAAAAGCATATCTAGATAGGCTCAGGAGCTGGGAGCTAGCTACTGATTGGTGGCTGCACATACATGGCTTTTGTCTTTGGATTACTAGGGTGTTCAGCTAGCTCCCAGTAGCGAATTGCTGCTACTTCAATAAAGGTTACCAAAAGAATGACCCCCAAAATCTGTTACACATCTACAACCACTAAAAAACACCCATGCTAAATAGTTTCAAAATGTTGTCCTGAGTGTAGAAATACCTAATGTTTACATGCTCTTTGCTTTTTTTGTAAGTTATAGGGCAATAAATACAAGTAGCACTTTGCTATTTCCAAACCATTTTTGTTTTCAAAATTAGCGCTAGTTACATTGTAACACTGATATCTGTGAGGAATCCCTGAATAACCCTTGACGTATATATATATATATATATATTTTTAGTAGACAACCCAAAGTATTGATCTAGGCCCATTTTGGTATATTTCATGCCACCATTTCACCGCCAAATGTGATTTTTCACAAACTTTTTCACAAACTTTAGGTTTCTCACTGAAATTATTTACAAACAGCTTGTGCTATTATGGCATAAATGTTTGTAAATGCTTCTCTGGGATCCCCTTTGTTCAGGAATAACAGACATATATGGCATTACTTTATGGTAATTAGAAGGCAGCTAAATGCCGCTGCGCACCACACATGTATTATGCCCAGCATTAGGGAGCTTGTAGGGAGCATGTAGACTTAATTTTAGCTTTAGTGTAGTGTAGTAGACACCCCCAAGTATTGATCTAGGTCCATTTTGGTATATTTCATGCCACCATTTCACCGCCAAATGCGATCAAATAAAAAAATCATTTAATTTATCATAATTTTAGGTTTCTCACTGAAATTATTTACAAACAGCTTGTGCAATTATGGCATAAATGGTTGAAAATGTTTCTCTGGGATCCCCTTTGTTCAGAAATAGCAGACAAATATAGCTTTGGTATTGCTTTATGGTAATTAGAAGGCCGCTAAATGCCGCTGTGCACCACGTGTGTATTATGCCCAGCAGTGAAGGGGTTAATTAGGGAGCTTGTGCGGAGCGTGTAGGGTTAATTTTAGCTTTAGTGTAGTGTAGTAGACACCCCCAAGTATTGATCTAGGCCCATTTTGGTATATTTCATGCCCCCATTTCACCGCCAAATGCGATCAAATAAAAAAAATTGTTACATTTTTCACAATTTTAGGTTTCTCACTGAAATTATTTACAAACAGCTTGTGCAATTATGGCACAAATGGTTGTAAATGCTTCTATGGGATCCCCTTTGTTCAGAAATAGCAGACATATATGGCTTTGGTGTTGCTTTTTGGTAATTAGAAGGCCGTTAAATGCCGCTGCGCACCAAACCAATTTTGACGCAAATTCCTAAACAACCCACACACTAGTAAATTTTTCCACCACTTTTGATTGGAATATGTATAATCACATGATTTATTTTATCAGCCAATCTGATTCAAATACACATTATAAACTATCACTAACGAATCAAATTGCTCGATACTTGTGTCATTGATCACTCATCAGAACTTGAAAGTGCCATTTGTTACATTGTGCATTATACTTTGAAAGTATGTATATGTGAAATTAGTATTAGATAAACATTGATGCTGACATTAAGACACACAGTGTAATATTTTAGACAAGGTTTTTAAAATTCGAATTGATGTTTGATTCCATAGAATCTTAAGCTGATAGCTCAAAGGGATAGCCCACCTAACTTTAAACTGTCATGTTTCAGATACAGCAGAAATTAAAATCACCTCTTTACTGGCATGCTATTTTCAGTGTATTTCTTCCTTCTCTTGAATTTCTTTTTCAGTAAGAAATGTCATCTTATATGCCAGCCCATTTTATAACACCTGTGTAGGGGTGGTTTTTAAAAATAGATTGCAACCAGGAGGGGGTAGACAGGTGCAGAGAGAAACCTGGCACTGCTCTTAAAAGGACAGGAAACCCCAAAATAGTATTTTATGATTTGGATAAAACATACAATTCTAAACAACTTTCAAATTCACTTCTACCATCAAACCTGCTTCATTCTCTTGTTATCCCTTGCTGAAGGAACAGCATTGCACTACTGGCAGCTAGCTGAACACATCTATATAGCCAAACACAAGAGACAAATGTGTGCAGGCACCAATTAGCAGCTAGCTCCCACTAGTGTAGGATATGTGCATATTCTTTTCCAACAAGGGATACCAAGAGAACAAAGCACACTTGAAAATAGAAGTGACTTTCAAAGGGCTTCAAAATGACATGCTCTATCTGAATCATGCAACTTAAATTTTTACTTTCCTATCCCTTTAAAATATCCATTAATTGCAAAAAAAATACACGATACTCTGATTACATGGTATATTTGCAATTATTCCTGCTCAGAATAATAATACATTTACAATATATACATATAGTGGTATAAATAAACACAGAGATATGGCAGACAACATTGTTTAGAACAAAAAAGGAACTTAGGGACATGTAAATATGTTTGCAAAAGATTTCTGATATAACACATACACACATATATACATATGTATATATATATATGTATATGCAAGGATATATGTACAAATTCTAGCAATAATAATAATTTAAAAAATAAATAAAAAATATGACTCCTAGAAATACAAATACACATTCATTTCTGTGAAAGTATCATATAACAATTAAATATAAAAATATGAGATATTGTTTGTTGAAGTATAAATCAATCTATTTCTTGGACATTAACAGATGGAAACTAAAAGATTAGCTTTAGAGAAATGTGCTTGTTCATGGACAGTAATGAAATGGTATAAATAAAGTTGGGAAAAACCTGAATAACCACGACATCGATGACTGTTAGTTGACACCAGTCCTATGCTCTTTGCACCGTACTTGACGCGCATGTTTTTGACGGCTTTTTTGATAAATAAGAAGATCACATTCAGGTCCGCGGCAGCGATGTCTGGCAATCTCTGGCGAGCATATTGACGCCGGCGAATGCAACATAGTTGACGCTTTGATAAATAGAAGTAAGCTTTTTTGCGTGCAACAGGGTTGTGCTCGTATTATGAGTAGAAAGTAAACTATTTTTGCTCGCTTGCGCATTAACCCAACGCGTGCAAAAATAATTTCCCACCTGAAAACGTCCTGACATGCAAATATCTTTTGAGCCCACCAGCAGCACCATTAATATGAAATTAAGCACCTGAAAATGTACAGAACAGCACAGAAATGTACTTATTATTAATCCGGAATCAACTGTCAGCTGCTGCTGCCGCTACTCCTGTTGTGATGTTTCCCCTGTTGCCGACCTGTCATGTGCACACTGAAGTTTGCCGCACTGAGTTTATACTGCCCCCTGTCATGAGGACATAATCTTGTGCTGTGGCACGCGTGCTATAGGTTCACCATCACTGTTATAGAATATGGTTCCTTTTTTTTTTTTTTTTTTTTTTAATTAGAGCTTTATGCAATTAACACATTTTTTATTGTTATTGAATATGTGAATATTATCATATAAAATGTATGTGTATAAATACATAATTAAATAAATATATATATATATATATATATATATATATATATATATATATACACACACAGGTGTACCTCAGAGATATTGCGTGTTCGGTTCCAGACCACCGCAATAAAGCGAATATAGCAATAAAGTGAGTCACACTAATTGTGTTGTTTCCCAGTGCATATGAAAGTTATATTTACACTATACTGTAGTCTATTAAGTGTGCAATAAAAATATATTTAAAAAAAAAACAAAAAAAACAATGTAGATACATTAATAAAAAAAAATACTTATTGCTAAAAAAAAGGTAACCATCATCTTTAAAGGACCAGTCAACACAGTAGATTTGCATAATCAACAAATGCAAGATAACAATACAATGCAATAGCACTTAGTCTGAACTTCAAATGAGTAGTAGATTTTTTTTCTGACATTTTTAAAAGTTATGTCTATTTCCATTCCTCCTATACCATGTGACAGCCATCAGCCAATCACAAATGCATACACGTACCATGTGACAGCAATCAGCCAATCACAAATGCATATACGTTTATTCTGTGAATTCTTGCACATGCTCAGTGGGAGCTGGTGACTTAAAAAGTTTAAATATAAAAAGACTGTGCACTTTTTTAATGGAAGTAAATTGAAAAGTTGTTTAAAATTGCATGCTCTATCCGAATAATGAAAGTTTAATTTTGACTTGAGTGTCCCTTTATGCGAGTCATAATCTATTTTGCTGGTGGTGTGTATGTATGTATATATATATATATGTGTGTGTGTGTGTGTGTGTGTAAATATTCTTTGATAGCTTTTGTCTCAGGATGTTCTTTTCTTTTGCAGGTACTGCTGACGACAAACATGGTTTTCATTGATCCCGTCTCAATAGTTCTATCCATTATTCTATGTCTATGTTTGATAAGCATTATTTATGGCTGGAATAGAAATGTTTACAAAAATTTCCCTCCTGGACCAATGCCTTTACCATTTATTGGACATTTGCATCTAATAAATAAGTATGAACCCTTTAAAACCTTTATGGAGGTAATATTTTACAGATATAACTTGTTAATTAATACAAAATGAAATAGTTGTGCATATGTAGTTTTAAATAGACTTAGGTTATTGTTATTGCTTTTTTGTTAGTATTTTATGTTCTGAATGGCATGGGATTTAAAGTGATTTTCATGATTACAATTGTTTACTTGGCTACCTTAAGCAAATGTTCATTATAAGTTTAAATTATTGAGTGGGAACAGCTTTCACAATGTAGTGTTGCTTTATTTTAAGAAACATATTTACAAATGTATTACAGTACTTTATTTAATTATTCCCTGCACTGAATAAAACCTCATTTTTGCTTGCCACCCTTGTAGAAATGTCTAATTCCACCAACAGAGGGTGTAAATCATCCCTATGAGCTAGTGCACATTTATATATAACCATACATTGGATATTTTTATTAATTTTTATATTTAATTATCTGTCTCTCTCTACATACTTTTCCAACATTTTGAAATAATAACTCAGAACTGGATGGTTGGGAAGGGAGCCTGGGCTGCTGGGGTGGGTTGATAGGTTAAAGGGATACAAAGCCCACATTTTTTATTTCATGATTCAGATAGTGCATGTAATTTTAATCAACTTTCTTATTTACTCCTATGATCAAATTTTCTTCGTTCTCTTGGTATCTATATTGAAAAAGCAGAAAAGTATGCTTAGGAGCTGGCCCATTTTGGTTCAGAACCCTGGGTAGCACTTGCTGATTGGTGGGCACCTTTAGCTACCAATCGGCAAGCGCTACCCAGGTGCTGAACCAAAAATAGGCCGGTACCTAAGTTTACATTTCTGCTTTTTCAAATAAAGATACCAAGAGAATGAAGAAAAGTTGATAATAGGAGTAAATTAGAAAGTTGCTTAAAATTGCCTGCTCTGTCTGAATCATGAAAGAAAAAAATTGGGCTCTGTATCCCTTTAATTAGGTGATAGGGGATTGGATGGCCATGTGCATGTTTGGGCAGTTCTGAGCAGAGCTGAAACAGTTAAAGAATTTAATAAAATGAATTGGGATATAAGCA
The DNA here is from genome assembly GCF_027579735.1 of Bombina bombina. Lineage (NCBI taxonomy): Eukaryota > Metazoa > Chordata > Amphibia > Anura > Bombinatoridae > Bombina > Bombina bombina. Next base: position 106,127,781 of record NC_069502.1, read on the forward strand.
GATGAAAACAGGAGAGATCTATTTACAACTGCCTTGTAAATCATAGCATGATTAAAAGTTTTAATATTGTTATTAAACTGTTGCATTTCTAGTGCTAAATTTAAATAAAAAAACTGCCACATCGTTTTTTCCCCTAGCTATCTGAAAAGTATGGGCCTGTGTTCTCCATCCAATTGGGAACCAAAAGGTTTGTTGTACTCTGTGGATATGAAGCACTGAAGGAAGCTCTAGTGAACAATGCTGATGAGTTTTCCTGGAGAGGTGAAATGCCAATTTTTGATGAAGTAGCTAAGGGACACGGTGAGTATTTTATTTTTTAATTTGCTTAAACCAATGAAAATCTTGCCCTAAATGTAGTAAAGTCATTTGGTTAGAATTAATTATGTACTGAGTGGGTCTTCACTTTGGTTGTATAATTACACATGAAGCTACTGGACAAGTGTACGACAAAAGTAAAAAAAAAAAGATGAAATTGATTTGTTTCATTAGGCGATTCGTTCATTCATATCAAACGGTTACTCTATAAGTGGGAAAGGTTTTATGCAGGTTAAAGAGGCTTCAAATTTGACACCATTCATTAGCTATCCACAATGCTTTTGTCCGTAAGCTTCAATTTTAATCTAGTACTTCCTGGCCCATTAAGAAAAAGAAGAAAAAACAGAAAAAAAACTTTTCTTGTGCTGCTTCTAGCTTGAAGATAGACGTTTCCTGTAGAAAATATCAAACAAATTTTTGTTAACAAACAAATTCTGAACATCCCCATAAATGAATATCAGATGAAACAATTATTATTATTATGTTTTGTGACAAATGATTTGTTCTAAATAATTATTTTGTCTGTGCGCATGTACATTAACAATTAAAGTTTTTTTAAATGGCAGATCCATTCCACAATAACCTATTCAACCAAAGTATTTATGTTCTTTATTAAAGAGATAGGAAAGTCAAACTTAAACTTGCATTATTCAGACATTCACTTCCATTTTCAAATTTACGTTGTTCTCTTGGTATTAGTTGTTGAAAAATAATATCTATATATCTCACATTAGTGGGGGATAGCTGATGATTGGTGCCTAAATACATTTGTCTCTTGTGATTAGCTGACTAGTTGAATTCAGTTACTTCTTAGTAGTGCATTGCTGCTACTTCAGCAATTGATATCAAGAGAACAAAGCAAATTTGGTAATATAAGTACATTGGAAAGTTGTTTCAAATTGTATTTTCTATATGTATCCTGAAAAAAAAATAGGTTTCCTGTCCCTTTAAACAACAGACCGATAGTAGTTTAGTTCTTTTTACATTTGGCTTAGTGAATTTATAGTAGCACACATCTTGTATTGATTTAGCAGGTACTCTGTCAATATAACACTTTTCTGCTTTTAAGAAAATAAATATTTATGCAATTAAAAAAAAATGCTTTTAGAAATATGTATAGAATCTTTAGTTCAAACTCAGAAACCCATTCCCTTTATATTGGTAATAAACGGCTAGATTACGAGTTTTGCATTATGAGCGGCTCTGTACTAACTTGCAAGTTATTTCCACCGCTCACCTCCCTATAGCGCTGCTATTACAGGTTTGCAAAAACCTGGCATTAGCAGGCAATATGGCAGCGTTGAGCAAAATTGAGCTCCATACCACACCCAAATACCAGCGCTGCTCTGCGCTGGTTTTATGTCCTCTTGCACGATTTCCCAATAGACATTAATGGGGAGACCCGGCTAAAAAAAGCCTAACACCTGCAATAAAGGAGCGTAAAGCACCGTAACGCAGCCCCATTGATTCCTATGGGGAAAGAAAAGTTATGTTTACACCTAACACCCTAACATAAACCCTGTCTAAAAACCCCTAATCTGCTTCCCCCAACATCCCCGACACCTACATTACAATTATTAACCCCTAATCTGCCGCTCCCGACATTGCCAACACCTACCTACACTTATTAACCCCTAATCTGCCGCCCCCAATGTCGCCGCCACCTACATTACAGTAATTAACCCCTAAACTGCTGCCCCTGACATCGCTGCCACCTACCTACACTTATTAACCCCTAATCTGAGGCCCCCAATGACCCCGCAACCTACCTACACATATTAACCCCTAATCTGCCACCCCCAACATCGCCGCCACTATACTAAAGTTATTAACCCCTAAACCTAACCCTAAGTCTACAAAACACACTGGAAGTATTAACAGCGCAACTTGGTAGAGAAGTGGATATGGGATGGTAGCGTTAAAGCAAGAGGGATATTAAAATAAGTTAAAATAGCTAAAAGATTGAATTAATACTGCAGCAACTACTCATCAAAAAAATATTAAATAAGAAATACACATGCAAATTAATATAAATTCATACATAAAAATATAAATACTTAAAAAGCAAATAGAAAATGGTTAAAAAGCAGTTGATCTGTCTGAATACTTAAAAAGCAATAGAAAATGGTTAAAAAGCAGTTGATCCGTCTGAATAGATATTACCCAATACTGGGGAGTGTCCTTAGGAGTATTCACATAGAATAGTGATTGTTGCGGTAGTTTGTAATGCCAACTCCTAATCACTGTCTTTAGAAAATGAGGTGCAGCTACTTCCAGAGGCTTGTTTCCAAACGCTCTCTTTATTTGTAGATCCTATGGCGAAAAGAAGAAACAGCGCAACCCCACATCAAGGTAGCAGTTTCCACAAATGTATTAAATACACAAACGTAATGCACTTACAAACAGGCTAAAAGATATCACATTAATCCCTTCGTAGGGAAAGAGAAGCGGGTCCCAGTTCACTTAAAAATCCTTCAGGACACAGCTATATTGCTGCCGCTTTAATGCTTCTTCCAAACAGTCTTAGTATATTGGAGCCGTCCTTAGCTCCACCCCCAATGCGTTTCGTCTGCGCTCTCCAGACTTTTTCAAGAGGAAATGATGATGTTTAGCACGCTCCTGTACGTTGCTATTTACATCCGATCGTCACTTCTGATTGGTTGCTCACTGACCTATCCAATAGCAGGATGCGAACAAGCCTCTTTTTTCTAAAGGCAATATCGTAAGCTAATTCGCTTGCTGAAAAATAAATATGCACTCCTGCTTTTTGTCAGCACACTTCATTAACTGTTTGAATACGCATATCTTCTAAGCATTAATACATGAATACTAAAATATTAAGAATATAAATTAATAATATAAATTAATAAACGTGATTGAACCTATACATATATGCAATTCATTATCTACAAATCTGTATTGACATTATAATTGACTTCATCAACTTCATAGAGAAACTAAATTAATACTTACATATAAAATTCATACTTCATATATAATAAGTATTCTTCTTAAAGAAACCTATATAACATTAAAAAAATTGATACAAATTCATTCAACAGTCCATTTAAAAATTGATTACATTTTCTATATCAAAGGGAAAGATATACTGTATTTACAGCATGAAAGCCTGCAAGTCTATATCAACATTTAACCCTTTTGGGGCCATACAATTAAGCAGGTGAATCCATTTGGTTTCACACTTTCTGAGGTGCATTAACCTCTGCTGTTCATTGCCCACTAATTGTGGTATGGTCTCTAATATTTTTACTTTGAGGTTATTTGGATTTTTATTGTGCACCCTCCTAAAGTGTTCAGATACACTGTGATTTTCATATCCTTTGGTTATGTTTTCTATGTGTTCATATATGCAGCGTTTGACTCTCCTTTTCGTTCTTCCTACGTAAATTAAATTGCATTCACACATAAGATAATGCACCGCATATATGGACACACATGAAGCTCTATCTTTAATTTTAAATTCTTTAGAATGATCCCAGTTGAAAACATTATCACCCTTACTGATGAGACTACACATACAAAAGTTTAGTCTACCACATTTGAAAGTTCCCCCTTTATTAATGCACCAATCTGAGAGAGTCCCTTTCTTTGTATTTTTGATTTCTCTTAATTTAGATGGGGCTAATATATTTTTAATGCTTTTATTTTTCTTAAAAATAGTTACCGGGTAGGGCTCCAAATGGGGTCCTAACACAGGATCAGCCAAAAGGATATTCCAATGTTTTTTAAGTGTAGTTTTAATGAAATTAGCACCTAAATTATATGTTGTTATAAATTTAGCTCGCCATTTCTTTTCCTCATTATGGGTTTTAGTAACAACTTGATTTTCATTTGTGCTAAGCAAAAGATCCCCTCTATCTTTATTTCTACTCTCTATTCTAGCTCTCTGTACTAAACCACTGTCATACCCTTTCTTTAAAAATGTATCTTCTAACTGATCAGCTTCTATCTCAAAATCATCTATGTTGGTACAGTTTCTACGAATCCTAAGAAATTGGCCATAAGGTATATTTCTTTTCTATTGGGGCAGGTGGCCACTCCCTGCATTTAAAAACCCATTACTATCCACTTCTTTCTTGAAATTCTTGACCGCTGTTTTATTGGTAATTGGATCAATGAAAAGACATAAATCCAAAAATTCTATTTCACTCTTATGTATTTTGCTTGTAAATTCCAGATTAAAGTTATTATTATTAAGATGACTAATAAACTCCATGGCTTCTATATCACTACCTTTCCACACTATGAGAATGTCATCGATATAGCGCCGATATATCATGACATTCTCATTGTATGGGTTGTTATTCCACACGTACTTCTCCTCGAAAGCAGCCATATAGATGTTGGCATAGGAAGGGGCCATGGGCGTACCCATGGCCGTTCCTTGTATCTGCTGATAAAACTTTTTCTCGAACGAGAAGAAATTGTGGAATAAGATAAATTCAATCCCTCTTGCTAAATACTTGACTTGTATCGGTGGTAAATCACTAAATTTATCAAAGAACTCCTCAAAAGCTTTCACTCCCTCTATGTGTGGTATATTCGTATATAACGAAGTAATATCGCAAGATATCCATAAAAAACTATCATCCCATGTTATGCCTTCAAATAATTTTATAGTTTGGGCAGTATCTTTTAGGTAAGATCTAGTTTTCCTAACAGTTGGCTGTAAGAACCAATCTAGATAACTAGAAAGATTACTAGTTAGAGACCCCACCCCGGAGACTATAGGTCTCCCGGGTGGGTTTACTTTGTCCTTGTGTACCTTTGGTAGGTGGTAAAATAAAGGTACCGAAGGACAAGAAATCAAAATAAAATTAGCTTCCTCAGTGGTTAATATACTATCTTCCCTTCCTTTTAATACAAAGGCATGTAGCTCTAAGCTATACTGGGAGGAGGGATCCCTATCCAGTCTTTTATAGGTTTTTGTACAGCTTAATAGTCTGTATGCCTCATTTAAATATATATCTCAATCCTGGATAACAATCCCTCCTCCCTTGTCCGCTTGTCTTATGGTAATTGTTAAATCAGATTTAAGTTCGTCTAAAGCCTTTCTTTCTTGCTGTGTTAAGTTGTCCCTATATTTGAAGTTTTTTTTCTTTTTTAAAATTTCAAAGTAGCTCCTAAATTCTTCTTTTACTATTTCATTAAAAACTGGGATATAGTTACCTTGTGCAAATATAGGGTTAAAACTAGACTGTTTTTTAAAATTACTATGTTTAATGGGAATTTCTTCCTCATATACACTAACATTAAGGAACTCATCCTCTTCTTGTTGTTCCTCTATAGTTTGTGCATTAGATAAACATTCTTCATTCAGGCTAATTAGTGTATTCAAAACTTCAAGATCATGCTCACCTAATTGTGATTGAATAATACCCTTTCTTTCTTCTCTAAAATCAGTCTTTAAAAAATAACGTTGTAAAGTAAGCTTGCGTATGTATTTCTGTAGATCTATAAAAATTTCGAAGCTATTGGGAGGACTCTGAGGTGCAAATTTAAGTCCTTTACCCAATAGCTTATATTCACTTGTTGATAAAATTCTCTTAGATAAATTAAAAACATCTTTTTTCTCCTGTTCTAATACCTGCCTCTTGATCTTACATTCTCTAACTCGTATCCCTGCTCTGGATCCTCGTCTTGTTCCCACCTTCTTTTTGTGCCCTGTCTCCTCTCCTCCCTCTTCTCCTGTGGGTGGTAATTTGGGTGCTGATCCCACTGTCTCTCTTGTTGATTGTGATTGTATTGAGTTTTCTGTGGCCAAGTTTGTTGGGGCCTGTCCCTCCATAAAAAAGAGGAAGAAGAGGGAGCAGAAGGAGATACATATATATGAGAATTGTGATTATGTTTATTATGATGTTGTTCTCTTTGTATATGATTATTCGATTCTTTTCTAAAGTGGGCATGAGGTTTAGGTCTAGCCCCCTGCTCATTCCATCTGGGTGGTAAGGGTGATTCACCTAGAGCCTGAAATCGGTTCTGTGTCTCTACTCCATAATCACTTCTTTTACCTGCCTTTTCCACATTTCCCTTATTATGATTATTATTATGCATGATATTAGCTTTTTGGGATACAGGTTTTACTTCTCTATTTAAATTGTTCTCTTCCATGCGATGGGACTGGTCTTTATCTTGCAAGTAATTACCCCTTCTATTGTTACCTCTTCTTTCTATATGATTCCTATTATGAATCCTATCATTTTTGTAATCATCTTGATCCCTTTTAAACTTTTGTGTTTTGTGTATAATCAATTCTTTTTCTAGAGTGTCAATCCTAGTCATAATATCACTATTAATTTTCTTCCATTTTTCAATTTCCTTGAAATTATTAATTTTTGGAGTTAGATCTTTTATTTCCTTCTTTATATTTTCCAATTTAAATTCTCTATATTTTACTAATATTTTGATTAACGTCATAGAGCAGGTATGTAGGGCACTATCCCATTCTGTACTAAACTCTATTTCATCTAAGTTAAAGGCAGGCTATTTGTTAATCCTTAGTCCTCTAGGGATTATGTTGTGTAAAATATAATTATCTAATAAAATCAGATCATGCCACTCTTTAGTATCCTGGATTAATAATTTTTCCAATTGTCTAAAAAGATTATGAGGATCTTTACCTTCAGTGTTGTTACTATTGAGCAGATTAACTTTCCTTTGCCTATGTCTAATGTAATCTCCTCTATTCTCATTTTCTAAAGATGTAATATCCACCACCTCTTCCATAGTGCAGCTATCCTACGAAACACAAAATTTACAAAACACACTGGAAGTATTAACAGCGCAACTTGGTAGAGAAGTGGATATGGGATGGTAGCGTTAAAGCAAGAGGGATATTAAAATAAGTTAAAATAGCTAAAAGATTGAATTAATACTGCAGCAACTACTCATCAAAAAAATATTAAATAAGAAATACACATGCAAATTAATATAAATTCATACATAAAAATATAAATACTTAAAAAGCAAATAGAAAATGGTTAAAAAGCAATTGATCTGTCTGAATACTTAAAAAGCAATAGAAAATGGTTAAAAAGCAGTTGATCTGTCTGAATAGATATTACCCAATACTGGGGAGTGTCCTTAGGAGTATTCACATAGAATAGTGATTGTTGCGGTAGTTTGTAATGCCAACTCCTAATCACTGTCTTTAGAAAATGAGGTGCAGCTACTTCCAGAGGCTTGTTTCCAAACGCTCTCTTTATTTGTAGATCCTATGGCGAAAAGAAGAAACAGCGCAACCCCACATCAAGGTAGCAGTTTCCACAAATTTATTAAAAACACAAAAGTAATGCACTTACAAACAGGCTAAAAGATATGGCATTAATCCCTTCATAGGGAAAGAGAAGCGGGTCCCAGTTCACTTAAAAATCCTTCAGGACACAGCTATATTGCTGCCGCTTTAATGCTTCTTCCAAACAGTCTTAGTATATTGGAGCCGTCCTTAGCTCCACTCCCAACGCGTTTCGTCTGCGCTCTCCAGACTTTTTCAAGAGGAAATGATGATGTTTAGCACGCTCCTGTACGTTGCTATTTACATCCGATCGTCACTTCTGATTGGTTGCTCACTGACCTATCCAATAGCAGGATGCGAACAAGCCTCTTTTTTCTAAAGGCAATATCGTAAGCTAATTCGCTTGCTGAAAAATAAATATGCACTCCTGCTTTTTGTCAGCACACTTCATTAACTGTTTGAATACGCATATCTTCTAAGCATTAATACATGAATACTAAAACATTAAGAATATAAATTAATAATATAAATTAATAAACGTGATTGAACCTATACATATATGCAATTCATTATCTACAAATCTGTATTGACATTATAATTGACTTCATCAACTTCATAGAGAAACTAAACTAATACTTACATATAAAATTCATACTTCATATATAATAAGTATTCTTCTTAATGAAACCTATATAACATTAAAAAAAATTGATACAAATTCATTCAACAGTCCATTTAAAAATTGATTACATATTCTATATCAAAGGGAAAGATATACTGTATTTACAGCATGAAAGCCTGCAAGTCTATATCGACATTTAACCCTTTTGGGGCCATACAATTAAGCAGGTGAATCCATTTGGTTTCACACTTTCTGAGGTGCATTAACCTCTGCTGTTCATTGCCCACTAATTGTGGTATGGTCTCTAATATTTTTACTTTGAGGTTATTTGGATTTTTATTGTGCACCCTCCTAAAGTGTTCAGATACACTGTGATTTTCAAATCCTTTGGTTATGTTTTCTATGTGTTCATATATGCGGCGTTTGACTTTAATATAAATTTATTTGAAGGCATAACATGGGATGATAGTTTTTTATGGATATCTTGCGATATTACTTTGTTATATACGAATATACCACACATAGAGGGAGTGAAAGCTTTTGAGGAGTTCTTTGATAAATTTAGTGATTTACCACCGATACAAGTCAAGTATTTAGCAAGAGGGATTGAATTTATCTTATTCCACAATTTCTTCTCGTTCGAGAAAAAGTTTTATCAGCAGATACAAGGAACGGCCATGGGTACGCCCATGGCCCCTTCCTATGCCAACATCTATATGGCTGCTTTCGAGGAGAAGTACGTGTGGAATAACAACCCATACAATGAGAATGTCATGATATATCGGCGCTATATCAATGACATTCTCATAGTGTGGAAAGGTAGTGATATAGAAGCCATGGAGTTTATTAGTCATCTTAATAACAATAACTTTAATCTGGAATTTACAAGCAAAATACATAAGAGTGAAATAGAATTTTTGGATTTATGTCTTTTCATTGATGCAATTACCAATAAAACAGCGGTCAAGAATTTCAAGAAAGAAGTGGATAGTAATGGGTTTTTAAATGCAGGGAGTGGCCACCTGCCCCAATGCAAAAGAAATATACCTTATGGCCAATTTCTTAGGATTCGTAGAAACTGTACCAACATAGATGATTTTGAGACAGAAGCTGATCAGTTAGAAGATACATTTTTAAAGAAAGGGTATGACAGTGGTTTAGTACAGAGAGCTAGAATAGAGAGTAGAAATAAAGATAGAGGGGATCTTTTGCTTAGCACAAATGAAAATCAAGTTGTTACTAAAACCCATAATGAGGAAAAGAAATGGCGAGCTAAATTTATAACAACATATAATTTAGGTGCTAATTTCATTAAAACTACACTTAAAAAACATTGGAATATCCTTTTGGCTGATCCTGTGTTAGGACCCCATTTGGAGCCCTACCCGGTAACTATTTTTAAGAAAAATAAAAGCATTAAAAATATATTAGCCCCATCTAAATTAAGAGAAATCAAAAATACAAAGAAAGGGACTCTCTCAGATTGGTGCATTAATAAAGGGGGAACTTTCAAATGTGGTAGACTAAACTGTTGTATGTGTAGTCTCATCAGTAAGGGTGATAATGTTTTCAACTGGGATCATTCTAAAGAATTTAAAATTAAAGATAGAGCTTCATGTGTGTCCATATATGCGGTGTATTATCTTATGTGTGAATGCAATTTAATTTACGTAGGAAGAACGAAAAGGAAAGTCAAACGCTGCATATATGAACACATAGAAAACATAACCAAAGGATATGAAAATCACAGTGTATCTGAACACTTTAGGAGGGTGCACAATAAAAATCCAAATAACCTCAAAGTAAAAATATTAGAGACCATACCACAATTAGTGGGCAATGAACAGCAGAGGTTAATGCACCTCAGAAAGTGTGAAACCAAATGGATTCACCTGCTTAATTGTATGGCCCCAAAAGGGTTAAATGTCGATATAGACTTGCAGACCTTAATGCTGTAAATACAGTATATCTTTCCCTTTGATATAGAATATGTAATCAATTTTTAAATGGACTGTTGAATGAATTTGTATCAATTTTTTTTAATGTTATATAGGTTTCTTTAAGAAGAATACTTATTATATATGAAGTATGAATTTTATATGTAAGTAATAATTTAGTTTCTCTATGAAGTTGATGAAGTCAATTATAATGTCAATACAGATTTGTAGATAATGAATTGCATATATGTATAGGTTCAATCACGTTTATTAATTTATATTATTAATTTATATTCTTAATGTTTTAGAATTCATGTATTAATGCTTAGAAGATATGCGTATTCAAACAGTTAATGAAGTGTGCTGACAAAAAGCAGGAGTGCATATTTATTTTTCAGCAAGCGAATTAGCTTACGATATTGCCTTTAGAAAAAAGAGGCTTGTTCGCATCCTGCTATTGGATAGGTCAGTGAGCAACCAATCAGAAGTGACAATCGGATGTAAATAGCAACGTACAGGAGCGTGCTAAACATCATCATTTCCTCTTGAAAAAGTCTGGAGAGCGCAGACGAAACGCGTTGGGGGTGGAGCTAAGGACGGCTCCAATATACTAAGACTGTTTGGAAGAAGCATTAAAGCGGCAGCAATATAGCTGTGTCCTGAAGGATTTTTAAGTGAACTGGGACCCGCTTCTCTTTCCCTATGAAGGGATTAATGCGATATCTTTTAGCCTGTTTGTAAGTGCATTACTTTTGTGTATTTAATAAATTTGTGGAAACTGCTACCTTGATGTGGGGTTACGCTGTTTCTTCTTTTCGCCATATAACCCTAAGTCTAACCCTAACCCTAACGTAACTCTAACCCTAACACCAATAACTTTGACATAATTAAAATAAATCTAAATAAAAATTACTATTAATACCTAAATAATTCCTATTTAAAACTAAATACTTACCTATAAAATAAAACCTAAGCTAGCTACAATGTAACTAATAGTTACATTGTAGCTATCTTAGGTTTTATTTTTATTTCACAGCTAAGTTTGTATTTATTTTAACTAGGTAGACTAGTTAGTAAATAGTTAATAACTATTTACAAACTACCTAGTTAAAATAAATACAAATTTACCTGTAAAATAAAACCTAACCTGTCTTACACTAACACGTAGATTTACACTACAATTAAATCCATAACATTAAAGGGACACTGAACTCAATTTTTTTCTTTTGTGATTCAGATAGAGCATGCAATTTTAAGCAACTTTCTAATTTACTCCTATTATCAATTTTTCTTCGCTCTGTTGCTATCTTTATTTGAAAAAGAAGGCATCTAACCTTTTTGTACTATTCAGTTCTCTGGACAGCAATTTTTTATTGGTGGATGAATTTATCCACCAATCAGCAAGGACAACCAAAAAATGGGCCGGCGTCTAAACTTACATTCTTGCATTTCAAATAAAGATACCAAGAGAATGAAGACAATTTGATAAGAGGAGTAAATTAGAAAGTTGCTTAAAATTTCATGCTCTATCTGAATCATGAAAGAAAAAAAATTGGGTTCAGTGTCCCTTTAATTAAATACAATAAACTAAATAAAAAAAAATAATAAACACTAAATTACACAAAATAAAAAAGAAATGATCGAATAATGAAACTAATTACACCTAAACTAATAGCCCTATCAAAATAAAAAAGACCCCCAAAATAAAAAAAACCCTAGCCTAAACTAAACTGCCAATAGCCCTTAAAAGGGCCTGTTGCGGGGAATTGCCCCAAAGAAATCAGCTCTTTCACCTGTAAAAAAATACAAGCAACCCCCCAACAGTAAAACCCACCAACCACACAACCAAACCCCCCAAATTAAATCCTATCTAAAAAAAACTAAGCTCCCCATTGCCCTGAAAAGGGCATTTAGCTCTTTTTCAGCCTAAACCCTAAGCTAAAAATAAAACCCACCCAATAAACCCTTTAAAAAACCTAACACTAACCCCCGAAGAACCACTTACAGTTTTTGAAGACCGGACATCCTTTCTCAACGAAGCCGGGAGAAGTCTTCATCCAAGCGGGCAGAAGTCCCAACGAAGCCGGGAGAAGTCTTCATCCAAGCGGCAAGAAGTGGTCCTCCAGGCGGGCAGAAGTCTTCATCCAGATGGCATCTTCTATCTTCATCCTTCCGACGCGGAGCGGCTCCATTCTCAAGACATCCAGCGGGGAGCATCCTCTTCTTTCGAATCCTCTTGAAGAAAGAAGGTTCCTTTAAATGACGTCATCCAAGATGGCGTCCCTTGAATTCCGATTGGATCAGCCAATTGGAATTAAAGGTGAAAAAATCCTATTGGCTGATGCAATCAGCCAATAGGATTGAGCTTCAATCCTATTGGCTGATCCAATCAGCCAATAGAATGCGAGCTCAATCTAATAGGATTTTCCAATAGGCTTTTTTCACCTTTAATTCCGATTGGCTGATAGAATTAGCCAATCAGAATTCAATGGACGCCATCTTGGATGACGTCATTTAAAGGAACCTTCATTCTTCAAGAGGATTCGAAAGAAGAGGATGCTCCGCGCCGGATGTCTTGAAGATGGAGCCGCTCTGCGTCGGAAGGATCAAGATAGAAGATGCCGTCTGGATGAAGGCTTCTGCCCGCCTGGAGTACCACTTCTTGCTGCTTGGATGAAGACTTCTCCCGGCTTCATCGAGGACTTCTGCCCTCTTGGATAAAGACTTCTTCTGGCTTCGTTGAGGATGGATGTCCGGTCTTCAAAAACTGTAAGTGAATCTTCAGGGGTTAGTGTTAGGTTTTTTTAAGGGTTTATTGGGTGGGTTTTATTTTTAGTTTAGGGTTTTGGCTGAAAAAGAGCTAAATGCCCTTTTAAGGGCAATGCCCATCCAAATGCCCTTTTCAGGGCAATGGGGAGCTTAGGTTTTTTTAGATAGGATTTTATTTGGGGGGTTTGCTTGTGTGGGTGGTGGGTTTTACTCTTGGGGCGTTGTTTGTATTTTTTTTACAGGTAAAAGAGCTGATTTCTTTGGGGCAATGTCCCGCAAAAGGCCCTTTTAAGCGCTATTGGCAGTTTAGTTTAGGCTAGGGTTTTTTTTATTACTGGGGGGGCTTTTTATTTTAATAGGGCTATTAGATTAGGTGTAATTAGTTTAAATATTTGATCATTTCTTTTTTATTTTGTGTAATTTAGTGTTTATTATTTTTTGTAATTTAGTTAATTGTATTTAATTAATATAATTAATTTAATTGTAGTGTAAGGTTAGGTGTTAGTGTAAGACAGGTTAGGTTTTATTTTACAGGTAAATTTGTATTTATTTTAACTAGGTAGTTAGTGAACAGTTAATAACTATTTACTAACTAGTCTACCTAGTTAAACTAAATACAAACTTAGCTGTGAAATAAAAATAAAACCTAAGATAGCTACAATGTAACTACTAGTTATATTGTAGCTAGCTTAGGGTTTATTTTACAGGTAAGTATGTTTTAAATTGGAATTATTTAGGTATTAATTGTAATTTTTATTTAGATTTATTTTAATTATGTTAAAGTTAGTGGGTGTTATGGTTAGGGTTAGGTTTAGGGGTTAATAACTTTAGTATAGTGGCGGCAATTTTGGGGGCAGCAGATTAGAAGTTAATAACAGTAATGTAGGTTTCGGCGATGTTTGGGACAGCAGATTAGGGGTTAATAATATTTAACTAGTGTTTGCGATGCGGGAGTACGGCAGTTTAGGGATTAATATGTGTATTATAGTGGTGGCGATGTCCGGAGCGGCATTTAGGGGTTAATAATTTTATTTTAGTGTTTGCGATGCGGGAGGGCCTCGGTTTAGGGGTTAATAGGTAGTTTATGGTTGTTAGTGTACTTTTTAGCACTTTAGTTATGAGTTTTATGCTACGACTTTGTAACATAAAAGCCATAGCTACTCACTTTCAGTTTACGGTATGGATCTTGACGGTATAGGCTGTACTGCTCACTTTTTGGCCAGGCAGGCAAACTCGTAATACCGGCGTTATGGAAGTCCCATTGAAAAATGACTTTTTGAAAGCTGTGGTAGTTACGTTGCGTTACGGCCAAAAAAGTGTGCGGGACAGATATACCTGCAAAACTCGTAATAGCAGCGGTAGTGAAAAAGCTTTGTTATGAAGCTTTTTCACTCATAACGCAAAACTCGTAATCTAGCCGATAGAGTTTTAATATAATAATTTTGAAGATTGGTGTTATCAGCAAGGAAGAATTAAAATTTAGTGGGCAGGATTACATATCAGGTTTTGCATTAATTTGTGCACAGGTTAAATTGCACTCATATTACAAGTTGATAGTAAACGTGACCACTTGAGCACAATTGAAGTAAACGCTTGTCGGGTTAGCGTGTCCTCAGAGCTGTGGTTAACTGTTACGCAAAACAAAAAAGTTGTACAAAACATATCAAAAATACATTACAAAGTACCCTTACACTCATAATAATACCATCTAATAAAATTATTCAAAAAAATATTGCACAAAAAAAGTTATAAGGGCTCAAAGGTTTTAAAGAAAAAAAAGGCAGGCAAAGGGCTTTAACATAGAGACACATAGATATATCTCTAAGATGTATATGCATGTATATATATATATACCTATATATGTGTTTAAATGTATTCATGTACTTATATGTGTACATATGTATTTATATATATATATATATATATATATATATACACATATAAATACATAAATATATATGAATATATATATAGACATATAAGATGTATATGCATGTATATATATATATATATATATATATGCCTATACATGTGTAAAAATGTATTTATGTATTTATATGTGTACATATGTATTTACATATATATATATATATATATATATATATATATATATATATATACATATAAATACATAAATATATATATATATATATATATATATATATATATATATATATATATATATATATATATAGACATATATAGAAGTGCATTGGAGCCCTTTGCAGGTAACTAGATAAAAACATCTAAAAGTATATTTAGGCAATATTCATATTTAAAAGTGTTATACTGTGTATTTACTGCAACTATTTCTCATTCCAATGTTCTGCACATAGCATATATACATTTATATATTTCTATAAATAGGTATATATATATATATATATATATATATACCTATATATAGGTATAGATAAATTGTACCAAAATACCATCAGACATATGTACAAATATGTATTTATAAATAATAGAACATATTCTGCTATGTGAAGAACATATTCTGCTATAGAATATGAAATAATAATTATTTTCATGTTGGGTTAGTGCACATGAGACTATGCGATCAGGTTTGTGAGTGAGTTGGGTGTTAGTTGTTTTTCCACATTTTTTGCTCCATTGACTTTTATGGGGTATAATAATAATATAATAATAATAATTTGCAATTTATGTAGAGCTTTTCTCCCTGTGAGACTCAAAGCACTTTACAAATATACCAACATAAGACATAAAAATTAGGAGTTTCTGAAGGTCAGATAAGCGGACTGAATGCCTGATGGAAGAGGTGGGTCATTAGCTTTTTTTTTTTAAAGTCTGTAAGGACGGTGCCTCTCTGATTGCGCATGGTAAAGAGTTCCAGAAAGTAGGGGCAGCATGGCAGAATGCTCTGGAGCCTGAGTTTCTCCTTATCCTTGGCACTGAGAGGATGGATGTGTTGGCTGACCTAAGTGAACTGATGGGATGTAGGGTGTCAGGAGCTCTTTCAGGTACTGTGGGCCTTGGTTGTTTAAGGCTTTGAAAGTCAGCAGGCCAATTTTAAAATATGTTCGCCATTTAATTGGAAGCCAATGCAGGGAGTGGAGAACAGGTGTTATGTGGCAGGAGTGAGTTTGATTGGTCAATAGTCTGGCTGCTGCGTTTTGTACTGTCTGAAGGCAATGGAGTTCTTTTTTTGGGAGGCCCAAGTAAAGTGCATTGCAGTAATCTAGCCTAGAGGATACAAATGCATGGATTAATGTTGGCATATCATCCGGGGGAATTAAGTGTTGTATCCTGGCCATGTTTTTCAGATGAAAGTAGGCAGATTTTATTACGGAGGAAATTTGCTGTTTAAAAGATAGCCCAGCGTCAATCAGCACTCCGAGGTTTCGTACCTTTGCTGAACTAACGAGTTCAGAGCCTCCAAGCTCCAGGCCAGTTGGGTGATCGTGGGATATTTTTGATGCTCGGGGTCCCCTCACCAAGAGTAACTCTGTTTTGTCCGGGTTCACTTTGAGACAGCTAGCATTCATCCATTCGATGAGGTCTGTTAAGCAACTGTTTATGCAGCATGCTGGGTCTGTAGTATCTGGAGCAAAGGAAAAGTAGAGTTGTGTGTCATCAGCGTAACAATGATACCTTAGGCCATGTTGGTTAATGATGTCCCTCAGTGGTAGTAAGTAAATTGCGAATAGCATGGGAGACAGGATAGATCCTTGTGGAACTCCACAGGCCAGTTCTGTTGGTGCTGATGAGCTTGATCCTGATATTACTCTCTGTGATCTACCAGCGAGGAAAGATTTAAACCAGTTAAGGACTGCGCCTCCTAGACCACAGATATACTGCAAGCGCTCTATTAGAATCCTATGGTCAATGGTGTCAAATGCAGCTGAGAGATCCAGGAGGATTAGAATGGAGTAATCACCTTTGTCTCTTGCCATGAGGAGATCATTTAGCACTCGGACTAGCGCTGTTTCAGTGCTGTGGCGGCATCTGAACCCTGACTGGAAAGGATTGAATATGTTTAGGCGTGATAGATGGGCTTCCAGTTGAGTTGCCACTACTTTTTCAATTATTTTCCCCAGAAATTGGAGGTTGGATACTGGTCTGTAATTAGTCATTCAGTCTGGGTCTAATAAAGGTTTCTTTAGGAGTGGTTTTACCACAGCTTCTTTTAGAGGATCTGGGAAGGTTATCGTGATATTGTAAGTTCAGCATTTTGTGCCCGTTGGGTTAGGGCAAGACCAATAACTTTTTACTTTCAACTCATAATATGAGCGCAACCTGACACGCGCAATTAACTCTCGCGCGGGAGCTTTAAGTAGCGCTCCACTTGTAATCTGGCCCGGTATTTATTTTGTATCTAAAAATTAAAACATTACAAATAATTAACAATATTAAAATATAAATTGTCTCCCAATAAAATATCAGTCTCTGGAGTAAATTTTTTAATGTGCGAACGGACATGATATGATGTAGCGTATCATGTCCGCTGCACATCAATAAATGCCGACAGAATATGCTGTCGGCATTTATCATTGCACCAGCATTTCTTGTGAACTGCTGGTGCAATACCGCCCTCTGCAGATTCGCGGCCAATCGGCCACTAGCAGGGGTGTCAATCAAACCAATCGTATTCGATCGGGTTGATTTTTGTCCGCCGCCTCAGAGCAGGTGGACAGGTTATGGAGCAGCGGTGTTTAGACCGCTGCTTCATAACGTCTGTTTCCGGCGAACCTGAAGGGTCGCCGGAAACACGGGGCATCAAGCTCCGTATGGAGCTTGATAATTATGCCCCAATGTATTGATACCATGCCAGATATAGTTACTTTATGTAACTTGAAGTACCGATTACTCAACTTATAATAATTTGAACAGAAATGAAGAACTTCAAATGGTCCTTTGGTAGATCAAATACTATACAAGGTACCTTGTTTGTTGGTCACAACTGTGTAGTATGGGTGGAGGAATTAACTCACCCCTCATTAATCACTCATCTACATCCTTCATGTGTGGTGTTCTCATAGAGGTATAGTATTTTAAGCGTGGAAGGAGCATTTAAAGTTTTTTATTTCTCTTTAAATTATTATATGTATTTTTAATAAAAAAAAAAAGTTGTTACAAAAAATGTGTTTGTTTTGTTTTTTCATTTAATATGTTTATTTTTATTTTGCTTAGATAGGTATTTCTGCAATCTGTAGTTAATTTTCTAAATAGAATAAGGTATAGTTTGTATGGATATCTCACATAAAAAGCACTGCCATTGATTTTCAAATGTCATCAGTCACAATTCAAATGAATTATATTTTTATTTTATTTCAGGTGTTATTTTTGCAAACGGGGAAAATTGGAAAGTCATGAGGAGATTTACTCTTTCAACATTACGAGATTTTGGCATGGGAAAGAAATCTCTAGAAGAAAAGGTTAATGAAGAAAGTGATTCCTTAATACAGAAGATTGAATCTTTTAGTGGTCAGTACATTTTCATAGTTTTCTTTATACATTGTATAAGATGTTTGACATTTAAATGATTGAGTTTGAATACAAGTAGGTGTTTCACAATTACAAACAAATGACATTCTGTTCAAATAGTTTCTGGCAATAATTATGAACAATAAATGAGAGAGTCTATTCTCTCATTTGTGTATCTGTTTGGAAACATAGGCATTTTTCAGTTACAATTTGACTTTTGGATTAAACAATTGTATTGTGATAAAATCTGAGTGTACTTTTAGATTGTGAGGGGTTCAAAAATGTTCACCATAATCACATTCTCACTTGGAAATAAAATAATGATTTCATTGGAAGATAATTAGACACCAACATAAAGAGATAATTAATAATATCATAAACAGCCAATAATTTTTAGTAGTGTTAAAAAAAGTTTTCAAAACACATACAAAACATATTTAAATACAGTATTACACATATTTATTTATTTAAAAATATCAATTTAATATTAATACAAAAAAGTTTTATAAGGGTTGAAGGGGATATGGTTGGTATGTGACGAGGTGTTCGACTTAAAAGGGCTCTAATATATATCTTTACATGTCTATAGATATTTAAAAAAAAAAATCATATATATAGAGAGAGAAATAACTATTTTTAAAAAAAATTAAAAAAAATAATGTTTTCTTCTATGTAAAGTATTTCTTACATACATTAAAGTTTATCGCTGTTGGTCTAGTGCGGTGTTGGGTTAGCGTTCAATCGATAACTGTTAAAAAAAAATTGTAGCATGTCCCATAAAAGTCTATGGGAAGAAAAAGTTAGCACAGTCACAACATCTGAAGTTCTGAAACTGGTACCCCTGATCTTTCAAGCTAACTTTTTACTTTTAATCCATGCGCAATGTAAAATGTAACTTTGAGCACAGTTAGTGTGAGTGCGATCATTTTGTATTTGTTCATTTATTCATTCAGTTAATGACAGAATATCAGACACAATAGTCCAGATTCGAGATTCTTTGAAAGAATTTTTTTGCACATGACAATATCCTGCTAAAAACTTTTAAGTTAACCTTTTAACATTCTAAACAATATTATAACAAGATAAAATTGTAATGCTTGATATATTTTGTTTCATAAATAAATAAATAACAGTAAAATACTCTAAAGCAGTGTGCAATTGGTAATTTACATAAGTTTACTTTCATTAATAGGACAACCATTTGAGAACACCGTTACCATGAATGCTGCTGTTGCCAACATAATTGTATCTATATTACTTGATCATCGATATGATTATGAGGATCCTGTATTTCTCAGACTTATGAAAATAGTAAATGACAATATAAAGCTTTTGGGCCATCCAATGATTACAGTAAGTTATTGCTTTGAATTTGATTCTATACTGTGATAGGGCTGTCATAATGTCAGAAGGTTTGTTAGTTCCAAATGCTTAACTGGCAAATATGATCCGGATAAAATAGGAAGATTCACTTAAATAATGTTATTATTGCCAAATGCAACAATCAAATTCTAATTAGAATAAGCATTCTTGAGATAATTTGTTTCTTTAATTTGTTCTGTGGATTGTTAATTTATTTACACTGATGGCAATCAGGTTTCTAACTAGTTCTTTATTATACATTTACTGTTTTAGACCTCAGAAAAATGAAAAAATTACATTCAATAAGCCACCTACAGATTCTTTACCCATATTATCCGCCCCCTCCCATTTGTTACATCGTATTAGTCTTTCTCAATAGATATGTGCAATTCGTTTCGGATCGATTTGGAAATTCGGAAAATTCAGCAAATTCGGAGATTCGGATCGAACCGAATTTCCAAATTAAAATACTGCTGAATTTACCGAATAAATCCGAATTAATTCGGATTTATTCGGTAAATTCGGATGGCCATGGATTACACTAGTATTGTACAGTATATTAGGTTATATCACTCTGCTATGGGTTACACATAATATACTGTACATAATACTAGTCTAATCCCACCTAACACTTACCGAAATTCCGAATTTCCGAACCGAACCGAATCAAACTGAATGCAGCCGAATTTCTTCGAATCCGAAACGAATCCGAACCGAATCGATTCAAAATTTTCCGAATTCGAATCTATCCGAACCGAAATTCGAAAAATTCCGAATCGATCCGAACCGAACCGAACTGAATTTTTTCGCCATGCACATATCTATTTCTCAATCTCATACTTAGAGACCAATAATACAAAATTTGCCTAATGAAACATGAAAAAAATCATGAGAACATTAAAAGTTGCTGCCCTCAGGGGATTCTCTAGAAATGGTTTTCCCTGCAAGTTACGAGATGTCTACCATAGCTAGTAATGGAGGATGGTGAAAAGGGAAACTTTACTGGAGAGAGAGAAGCTAGCAGGAAGCAGTAGCACACTTACAAATTAATGGGATGGAAAAATGAAAATTGAAATCTGCATGTGTGCATTTCAGTTTTCTATAGATATTTAAGCAAAAATACTTCTAAGAAACATTATTTCTATGTTTCTATGTAATGCGGCGGCATTTAAACACTAAGGGCTAGATTACAAGTTGCGCTCCACTTTGTAATACCAGCACATGATAATGTGCGCTGGTATCACAAGTTAATCACAATGCGAACGCGAGCTCCCATTCACATTGCTAGGAAGCATTATGCTCACAAAAGCACGCTTCCATTGGGTCCTATGGAAGCCTCATTCTAATGCCATCATACATGGTATCAGAACCTCACGCAGTGAAGGAGGTATGTGGCGCAGCATTTTTAAAAATATATGTATATTAATATATACTTATATTATAAAGACAGAAAAATGAACAGCGACACAACATTAACCCAATATGCAGCTAGAGATTTACAAACAACACACGCAAGATACTATAGACATGGAAACAAAACTGGACGATTATTAGCAAGGCTAATGAGATTGACTAAGGGCACACAAAATATACTATCCATAAATGATAGACACCCACCACATGGAAAATAGTGCAATACAAAAAGTATTTAGGGAGTACTATACACAACTATATAAGGGACAAATGGTCGATGACAAAGAAAAAGCAGCATTTTGGAGTACCCTTAAATTACCCACACTGACAGATGACCAATTACAAGCCATCAATACCCCCATATCTGTAGCAGAGATAACCAAAAACATTGGAGATTTGCCACTTAAAAAAACCTCAGGACCAGACAGCCTACCCAGTGAAGTTTACAAAATAATTAAATCAGAAGTTGCAGAGACCCTCTCAGTGCTATTCAACAGAGTAATGAATAGTACTGTCACACTCTCATGAAGATTCACAGAAGCCCACATTAGTTTGATCACCAAACCTGACAGAGACCCTCTTTATCCTGCATCCTATAGACCTATTTCCCTCATGAATTCAGAATATAAATTATTTACCAAAATTATCGCTGACAGACTTGCCACAGTCTTACCCTGTCTGGTCCACAAGGATTAGACGGGATTTGTCAAGGGTAGAATTGCAGTCACAAACATTAGAACCCTACACTACCTACTGACCCACTATTTGATCCAACGAGATTCTAAGGAAGATTAGACCACGCATAGTGCATGTGCTCTTTTAGTAGATGTGAAAAAGACCTTTGATAAGGTACTCTGGGGCCATCTCTTTTCCACCCTTGAAACATTTAGGATAAAAGGACATTTTACACAAACAATTCAGGCACTATATACCTCACCATAGGCTGCAATACTAGTAAATGGCACCCCAGCCCAACCCTTCACCCTTGAAGGGGGCACGAGGCAGGGATGCCCACTTTCCCCCCTCCTATTCAATCTTGCCTTGGAACCTTTGATGGTTAAGATTACAGAGGAAACAGAAGGTCTAACACTGGGGAAAAATATTTGCATCTATCCCTCTTTGCAGATGATATGGTACTGTATCTCAAGACCCTGAAATTAACATCCCCAAAGTAATGGATATAATATTTAAGTATGGACAAATTTAAGGATATAAAATTAATACTGACAAAACAGAGTCTGGTTAAAATTGCAACCTACCGCGCCAAATTTAAATTATGACTTCAAAGTAGTGATGGGCAACTTCAAATACTTAGGTATAAAGCTTAATGTAGACCCCAAAGCGTGGTATGAGGCAAACTATTTACCATTAAAGAAAGAAGCATGGGACTTAATCTCACATTGGACAAAACTCCCTATTACAATGACAGGTAGAATAAGTTTAGTAAAAATGATCCTATTCCCCAAGCTTCTATATCTGCTCCAAATGTTTCACTTGGTGCTAAGTAAAACAGATGGTAATATCTGGAAATTGCTCATGTTCTCCTTTATATGGGTGATAAAGAAACATAGGATTAAATGCACCAGAATGACTAGCTCAGTGTAGGCAGGGGGGATGGCTGTCCCAAACGTAGAGTTATATAGCTGGACGGCTCAGGCAAAGTATGCATTAGATTGGCTGACAGGTCAAGAGAATTTCACCATACCAGAGTTAGAACAACAAGCGGTAGACCCCTGGGCTCTTGCAATGTTACCGCATATGACCGCTGCCAAAGTTGACAAATACTTAGTTAATTACCCGTTGCTTCAACAACCAGTACATACCTGGAGGAGAATCTGTCATAAAATGCAAGCGCAACACAAGGTCACTAGGTTTCTCCCACTCCAAGGTAATTCTGACTTCATCCCCGGTTTCACTACCTCAGTGTTCAGGGCTTGGGGGAAAATTATGATAGACACGGTTTCTAAAATAATAGAGGGAAATGAACAGACTATACACACGTTTTCACAGCTACAAACATCCTATAACATACCACACAGCCACCACTACGTATACCTACAGGTAAAACACTATCACCTAGATTTAGAGTTTTGCGTTAGAAGGGGTGCGTTAGCTACACGTGTCTTTTTTCCCCCGCACCTTTTAAACAACACTGGTATTGAGAGTTCTCTGAAGGGCTGCGTTAGGCTCCAAAAAAGGAGCGTACAGGCATATTTAACGCCACTGCAACTCTCAATACCAGCGGTGCTTACGGACGCGGCCAGCTTCAAAAACGTGCTTGTGCATGATTCCCCCATAGGAAACAATGGGGCAGTTTGAGCTGGAAAAAAACCTAACACCTGCAAAAAAGCAGCGTTCAGCTCCTAACGCAGCCCCATTGTTTCCTATGGGGAAACACTTCCTAAGTCTGCACCTAACACTCTAACATGTACCCCGAGTCTAAACACCCCTAACCTTACACTTATTAACCCCTAATCTGCCGCCCCTGCTATTGCTGACCCCTGCATATTATTTTTAACCCCTAATCTGCCGCTCCGTACACCGCCGCAACCTACATTATCCCTATGTACCCCTAATCTGCTGCCCCTAACATCGCCGACCCCTATATTATATTTATTAACCCCTAATCTGCCCCCCCAATGTCGCCGCTACCTACCTACACTTATTAACCCCTAATCTGCCGACCGGACCTGTTCTGATCAGCCAATAGAATGCGAGCTCAATCTGATTGGCTGATCCAATCAGCCAATACGATTGAACTTGAATCTGACTGGCTGATTCAATCAGCCAATCAGATTTTTCCTAGCTTAATTCCTATTGGCTGATAGAATCCTATCAGCCAATCGGAATTCGAGGGACGCCATCTTGGATGACGTCACTTAAAGGAACCTTCATTCGTTGGGAGTCGCCGGAAGAAGAGGATGGATCCGGGTCGGCTGCTTCAAGATGGTCCCGCTCCACGCCGGATTTAAGAAGATAGAAGATGCCGCCTGGATGAAGATGTCTACTGGTCCGGATGTCCTCTTCTTGACGGATAGGATGACCCTTTCCTGACTGACTCTAATACCAGCGGGCGGACCCCCTAACGCTGGTTTGGACGGCTAACGCAGAACTCTAAATCTAGGCGTATGTGATTCAATTGCAGAATTCCAAAAAACTACCAACAAAAGACAGCAGACTTCACCATTTGTTGAACATATATGCACAAGGTTATAAGTCAATTTTGTTAACCTACAAATCACTGACAGCCATCGACAACATGCAAACGCTGCAAAACATCTGTGAGAAATGGTCACATATCCTGGAAACAGATATACCACCCACACTGATACAACAAAGTATAGTAAAGACACGTGAGGCTACTCAATCTGCAAATATCAGTGAATCGTACACCAAGATTCTTGAAATGGCCTACATAACACCAAAGATACATAAACTGTGATAAGTAGGAGGGGGGACGACCTCAACTGTTGAGCTAAGGCTCTGAAATATTTTTTTTGTTTTGTTTATACTAAAATTAAAAATCTGAGGACATGCATATGTAACTTTAACATTGAAACCACATCCAGAGACTAGACTGAAATTGAGACTGTAAGACATTTGTCAGCATCTGCAATGTTAACCTAATTGTCATTTTATTGCAATCTTTGAAAGCTTGTTTGATGACTGTTATGTATGACATGTTCTTCATATAAATAAAGAATTAAAAATATATACAGTGGATATAAAAAGTCTACACATCCCTGTTAAAATGTCATGTTTTTGTGATGTAAAAAATGAGACAAAGATAAATCATTTCAGAACTTTTTCCACCTTTAATGTGACCTATAAACTGTACAACTCAATTGAAAAACAAACTGAAATCTTTTAGGTAAAGGGAAATAAAAATAAAAAAATAAAATAATATGGTTGCATAAGTGTGAACACCCTTAAACTAATACTTTATTGAAGCACCTTTTGATTTTATTACAGCACTCAGTCTTTTTTGTTAATGTGTTTTTCAGCATGGTACATCTTGACTTGCCAATAATTACCCACTCTTCTTTGCAAAAACACTCTAAATCTGTCAGAATGCGAGGGCATCTCCTCTGCACAGCCCTCTTCCGATCACCCCACAGATTTTGAATTGGACTCAGGTCTGGGCTCTGGCTGGGCCATCCCAAAACTTTAATCTTCTTCTGGTGAAGCCATTCCTTTGTTGATTTGGATGTATGCTTTGGGTCGTTGTCATGCTGAAAGATGAAGTTCCTCTTCATGTTCAGCTTTCTAGCAGAAGCCTGAAGGTTTTGTGCCAATATTGTCTGGTATTTGGAACTGTTCATTATTGCCTCTACCTTGACTAAGGCCCCAGTTCTAGCTGAAGAAAAACAGCCCCAAAGCATGATGCTGACACCACCATGCTTCACTGTGGGTATGGTGTTCTTTTGGTGATATGCAGTGTTGTTTTTGCGGCAAACATATCTTTTGGAATTATGGCCAAAAAGTTCAACTTTGGTTTCATCAGACCAGAACACCTTTTGCAACATGCTTTTGGGAAACTTCAGATGTGTTTTTGCAAAATTTAGCTGGGCTTGGATGTTTTTTTTTGTAAGAAAAGGCTTCCGTCTTGCCACTCTACCCCATAGCCCAGACATATGAAGAATACGTGCGATTGTTGTCACATGTACCACACAGCCAGTACTTGCCAGA
This sequence comes from Bombina bombina, assembly GCF_027579735.1. Classification (NCBI taxonomy): domain Eukaryota; kingdom Metazoa; phylum Chordata; class Amphibia; order Anura; family Bombinatoridae; genus Bombina; species Bombina bombina. The sequence goes on from NC_069502.1 coordinate 106,153,591, forward strand.
TATTCCTGCAGCTCCTTTAATGTTGCTGTAGGCCTCTTGGCAGCCTCCCAGACCAGTTTTCTTCTTGTCTTTTCATCAATTTTGAAGGGACATCCAGTTCTTGGTAATGTCACTGTTGCACCATATTTTCTTCACTTGATGATGACTGTCTTCACTGTGTTCCATGGTATATCTAATGCCTTGGAAATTCTTTTGTAACCTTCTCCTGACTGATACCTTTTAACAATGAGATCCCTCTGATGCTTTAGAAGCTCTCTGCGGACCATGGCTTTTGCTGTAGGATGTGACTAACAAAATGTCGGGGAAGACCTACTAGAACAGCTGAACTTTATTTTGGGTTAATCAGAGGCACTTTAAAGGATGACAGGTGTGTACTGACTCCTATTTAACATGATTTTGAATGTGATTGCTTAATTCTGAACACAGCTACATCCCCAGTTATGAAAGGGTGTTCACACTTATGCAACCATATTATTTTATTTTTTTATTTTTATTTCCCTTTACCTAAAAGATTTCAATTTGTTTTCAATTGATTTGTACAGTTTATAGGTCACATTAAAGGTGGAAAAAGTTCTGAAATGATTTATCTTTGTCTCATTTTTTTTACATCACAGACACCTGACATTTTAACAGGGGTGTGTAGACTTTTTATATCCACTGTATATATATATATATATATATATATATATATATATATATATATATATATATATGTATACTTATATATTTATGTGTTAATATGTTTATGTATATATATGTATATATTAATATATATTTACATTGCAGTAGATGAGAGCACACAGTTCCCATAGACCACAATGTAAAGGCACTTTTCAGTTCCGTTTTTTTTTTTTTTTCTAATAGCCCACTCCCACCAACTTTAAAGCCCCCAAACAGCCTAGTGCTGGGTTTTTTTAGGGACATCCTAAAACATGTGAAAATGGCTTAATGTAGCTTAATGAGTAAAAAAGTGGCCAAATGTTAATCAATTGCTGCATAATTTTGCACAACCCAAGATTTCCACTATCCAAGCCTATCCTAGAAGTTTCATGAATTTTGGAATTCCACAAGGCAAATGAGTGACATTAAGCTTGTTTTTTGGGGAGCTTAATGTGGCTTAACGTACAAAATTGAACTTAGATGTTAACCAATTTCCACCAAACTTACCACAATACATTAATCTATGGATTCAAACATATTCTGAAAATTTCAGAACATTTGATAAAACATACCAAAAGTTATTCACATTTAACTATTTTTTTACAATCCTAAAACATTTACAGGCCCATTTATCAAGCTCCGTACGGAGCTTGAAGGGCCGTGTTTCTGGCGAGTCTTCAGACTCGCCAGAAACACAACTTATGAAGCAGCGGTCTAAAGACCGCTGCTCCATAACCCTGTCCGCCTGCTCTGAACAGGCGGACAGGAATCGCCGGACATCAACCCGATCGAATACGATCGGGTTGATTGACAGCTGCCTGCTGGCGGCCGATTGGCCGCGAGTCAGCAGGGGGCGGCGTTGCACCAGCAGCTCTTGTGAGCTGCTGGTGCAATGTTAAATGCGGAGAGCGTATTGCTTTCCGCATTTAGCGAGGTCTTGCGAACCTGATCCGCAGTGTCTGATCAGGTCCGCAAGCCCTTTGATAAATGGGCCTGCAAATGTGAGCAGCTTAATGTAAAAAGAGCTTAATGTACCAAAATTCACCTAAACATCGATCAATTGCCTTGAAACTTGGCACAAACTCAGTTTGTCACTTTCCAAACCTATTCTAGAAGTTTCATGGTATTTGGTTTCCCACAAGGCAAATGAGTGACATTAAGCTTGTTTTTTGGGGAGCTTAATATGGCTTAATGTACAAAATTGAACTTAGATCTTAACCAATTTCGCACAAACTTCTCACAATATATTAATCTATCTATTCAAACATATTCTGAAAATTTCAGGAAATTTGATAAAACATACCAAAAGTTATTCGCATTTAACAATTTTTTTACAATCCTAAAACATTTAATGTGAGCAGCTTAATGTAAAAAGAGCTTAATGTACCAAAATTCACCAAAACTTCAACCAATTGCCTTGAAACTTGGCACAAACTCAGTTTTTCACTTTCCGAACCTATCCTAGAAGTTTCATGGATTTTGGTGTCCCACAAGGCAATTGAGTGACATTAAGCTTGTTTTTTGGGGAGCTTAATGTGGCTTAATGAGTACAAAAGTGGCCAAATGTTAATCAATTGCTGCATAATTTTGCATAACCCAAGATTTTCACTCTCCAAGCCTATCCTAGAAGTTTCATGGATTTTGGTATTCCACAAGGGAAATGAGTGACATTAAGCTTGTTTTTTGGGGAGCTTAATGTGGCTTAACGTACAAAATTGAACTTAGATGTTAACCAATTTCCACCAAACTTACCACAATACATTAATCTATCGATTCAAACATATTCTGAAAATGTCAGAACATTTGATAAAACATACCAAAAGTTATTCACATTTAACTATTTTTTTACAATCCTAAAACATTTAATGTAAGCAGCTTAATGTAAAAATAGCTTAATGTACCAAAATTCACCTAAACATCGATCAATTGCCTTGAAACATGGCACAAACTCAGTTTGTCACTTTCCAAACCTATCCTAGAAGTTTCATGGTATTTGGTTTCCCACAAGGCAAATGAGTGACATTAAGCTTGTTTTTTGGGGAGTTTATGTGGCTTAACGTACAAAATTGAACTTAGATCTTAACCAATTTCCCACAAACTTCTCACAATATATTAATCTATCTATTCAAACATATTCTGAAAATTTCAGGAAATTTGATAAAACATACCAAAAGTTATTCGCATTTAACAATTTTTTTACAATCCTAAAACATTTAATGTGAGCAGCTTAATGTAAAAAGAGCTTAATGTACCAAAATTCACCAAAACTTCAACCAATTGCCTTGAAACTTGGCACAAACTCAGTTTTTCACTTTCCGAACCTATCCTAGAAGTTTCATGGATTTTGGTGTCCCACAAGGCAAATGAGTGCCATTAAGCTTGTTTTTTGGGGAGCTTAATGTGGCTTAATGAGTAAAAAAGTGGCCAAATGTTAATCAATTGCTGCATAATTTTGCACAACCCAAGATTTTCACTATCCAAGCCTATCCTAGAAGTTTCATGGATTTTGGAATTCCACAAGGGAAATGATTGACATTAAGCTTGTTTTTTGGGGTGCTTAATGTGGCTTAACGTACAAAATTGAACTTAGATGTTAACAAATTTCCACCAAACTTACCACAATACATTAATCTATCTATTCAAACATATTCTGAAAATGTCAGAACATTTGATAAAACATACCAAAAGTTATTCACATTTAACTATTTTTTTACAATCCTAAAACATTTAATGTAAGCAGCTTAATGTAAAAATTGCTTAATGTACCAAAATTCACCTAAACATCGATCAATTGCCTTGAAACTTGGCACAAACTCAGTTTGTCACTTTCCAAACCTATCCTAGAAGTTTCATGGTATTTGGTTTCCCACAAGGCAAATGAGTGACATTAAGCTTGTTTTTTGGGGAGCTTAATGTGGCTTAACGTACAAAATTGAACTTAGATCTTAACCAATTTCCCCCAAACTTCTCACAATACATTAATCTATCTATTCAAACATATTCTGAAAATTTCAGGAAATTTGATAAAACATAAAAATCTATTTAACAATTTTTTTACAATCCTAAAACATTTAATGTGAGCAGCTTAATGTAAAAAGAGCTTAATGTACCAAAATTCACCAAAACTTCAATCAATTGCCTTGAAACTTGGCACAAAATCAGTTTTTCACTTTTCAAACGTATCCTAGAAGTTTCATGGATTTTGGTGTCCCACAAGGCAAATGAGTGACATTAAGCTTGTTTTTTGGGTAGCTTAATGTGGCTTAATGAGTAAAAAAGTGGCCAAATGTTAATCAATTGCTGCATAATTTTGCACAACCCAAGATTTCCACTATCCAAGCTTATCCTAGAAGTTTCATGGTATTTGGTGTCCCACAAGGCAAATGAGTGACATTAAGCTTGTTTTTTGGGGAGCTTAATGTGGCTTAACGTACAAAATTGAACTCAGATCTTAACCAATTTCCCCCAAACTTCCCACAATACATTAATCTATCTATTCAAACATATTCTGAAAATTTCAGGAAATTTGATAAAACATACCAAAGGTTATTCACATTTAATAATTTTTTTACAATCCTAAAATATTTAATGTGAGCAGTTTAATGTAAAAAGAGCTTAATGTACCAAAATTCACCAAAACTTCAATCAATTGCCTTGAAACTTGGCACAAACTCAGTTTGTCATTTTCCAAACCTATCCTAGAAGTTTCATGGATTTTGGTTTCCCACAAGGGAAATGAGTGACATTAAGCTTGTTTTTTGGGGAGCTTAATGTGGCTTAACGTACAAAATTGAACTTAGATGTTAACCAATTTCCCTCAAACTTCCCATAATACATTAATCTATCTGTTTAAACATATTCTGAAAATGTAAGGACATTTGATAAAACATAACAAAAGTTATTCACATTTAAATATGTTTTTAACAATCCTAAAACATTTTGGGGTCCATTTATTAACCTCCGTATGGAGCTTGAGGGCCCATGTTTCTGTCGAGCCTTTAGGCTTGCCAGAAACACCAGTTATGAAGCAGCGGTCTAAATACCCCTGCTCCATAACCTGTCCGCCTGCTCTGAGGAAGCGGACAGACATCGCCGCATTTCAACCCAATCGAATACGATCAGGTTGATTGACAGCCCCCTGGTGCAATGCTGAATGTGGAGAGCGTATTGCTCTCCGCATTAAGCGATGTCTGTCGCACATGATCCGCTGATCGGATCATGTCAGACAGACACATAATAAATAGGCCCCTTCATGTGAATGGCTTAACGCAAAAAAGAGCTTAATGTACCAAAATTTGCCTAAACATCAATCAATTGCCTTGAAACTTGGCACAAACTCAGTTTTTCACTTTCAAAACCTATCCAAGAAGTTTCATGGATTTTGTTTTTCCACAAGGCAAATAAGTGATATTAAGCTTGTTTTTTTGGGGAGCTTAATGTGGCTTAATTTACAAAATTGAACTTAGATGTTAACCAATTTCCCCCAAACTGCTCACAATACATTAATCTATCTATTCAAATATATTCTGAAAAATTTAGGACATTTGATAAAATATACCAAAAGTTATTTACATTAAACCATTTTTTTACAATCCTAAAACATTTAGGGGCCAATTTATCAAAGCTTCAACTGATAATACGATGGAATCTGCTAGAATCTCACGTCATATCTGATGCAAATGGAATCTGCTGTAATTATCAAAGTGTCAAGATCGTCAAATGTTGAAATGTGTGACATAATATACCCTCCCTCGATCTCAATCTGACGCAGATCGATGCTTGCATCATCCCAGATGTTTCGAATATACATTCGACTCTATATGACTATATGACCCTTTTTCCAATTTACCAAACATTTAACAGGTACACTTGCGTCTATTCCAGCGCAGCATACCGATCGTTCAAACCGCTACCCTTGAGGCCGCGGATGCCATAGAAATCAATTGGAGTCTGAAAACACAGGAAGGTTATGTTCGATGCTGCAAGACGATAAAGCATATTAGATAATAAAAGTAAATTATAAACTTTATTAAAATTTTATACTCTTTCTAAATCAAACAATATTATTGCTCCAAATTTGGTGCAAAGTAATGCTTCAATTTTGATGCACTAGTAGATATAGGGATAAAAATGAAATACATTACTACTTATGGATTATGTTACATCTTTGTCTATTATTACAAAGCAAGAGGACAATATTATTGCTCCAAACTTGGTGCACTAGTAGATATAGAGATAAAAATTAAATAAATACATAACATAATATAGCTAACTTCCTTTTTTATTTTTTTTGTTTTTTTGGATAAATCTATATACACCATGTTTAAGGCATGTAATACAAGTCCCACTCACCACTTCGCACCAAATTTGATGCAACACTTTTCGCACCAAATATGACGCAATACTCCTAGACAACCCACACATTTTTTTTCCACCACTTTTGATAGGGATATGCATAATCACATGATTTATGACATCAGCTAATCAAATTTAAATATACATTGTATAGTATCACTAACGAATAAAATTGCTCGATACTTGTGTCATTGATCACCCATCAGAACTTGTAAGTGCTATCTGTTACATTGTGTATTATACTTTGAAAGTATGTATATGTGTAATTAGTATTAAAGATAAACATTGATGCTGACATTAGGACACACAGGGGGGTAGTTATCAAGCCGTCAACTTTTCTGACTTCGCCGGCCCAATACGCCCGCCTAAGCTCGCCTACCTTCGCCGCCGCGGACCTGAAAAAATACGCCTAAGTTATCAAAAAAAGCAGTCAAAAAGCCGCGGGGCGATGAGCAGCGGACTGTGAGAGTTATCACTCATCCGATCTCGCTGCTCTTCGGCTGTTTGACAGCTTTCTTGCTAGCCTGTCACTAAGCACCCACACTAAACTGCACTGTTCTACCCCCTATACCGGCGCCCCCGGAGCCCCCCGCAACTAAATAAAGTTAGTAACCCCTAAACCGCCGCTCCTAGACCCCGCCGCAAGTCTTATAAATGTATTAACCCCTAAACCGCCGCTCCCGGACACCGCTGCCACCTACATTATACCTAGTAACCCCTATCCTGCCCCCCCTATACCGCCGCCCTCTGTAATAAAGTTATTAACCCCTATCCTGCTGATCCCGCACCTCGCCGCAAATAAATAAATAGTTTAACCCCTAAACCGCCGCTCCCTGAACCCGCCGCAACCTATATTAAATTTATTAACCCCTATCCTGCCCCCCCTACACCGTCGCCACCTATAATAAATTTATTAACCCCTATCCTGCCCCCCACTACACCGCCGCCACTGTAATAAATTTATTAACCCCTAAACCTAAGTCTAACACTAACCCTAACACCCCCCTAACTTAAATATTAATTAAATAAATCTAAATCATATTTATATTATTAACTAAGTTAATCCTATTTAAAACTTAATACTTACCTATAAAATAAACCCTAATATAGCTACAATATAAATAATAATTATATTCAAGCTATCTTAGGATTTATTTTTATTTTACAGGTACCTTTCAATTTATTTTAACTAGGTACAATAGCTATTAAATAGTTATTAACTATTTAATAGCTACCTAGCTAAAATAAAGAGAAATTTACCTGTAAAATAAATCCTAACCTAAGTTACAATTACACCTAACACTACACTATACTTTAATAAATTATTCCTATTTAAAACTAAATACTTACCTGTAAAATAAACCCTAAGATAGCTACAATGTAATTCATAATTACATTGTAGCTATTTTAGGATTTATATTTATTTTACAGGTAACTTTGTATTTATTTTAGCTAGTTAGAATAGTTATTAAATAGTTATTAACTATTTAATAACTACCTAGCTAAAAGAAATACAAAATTACCTGTAAAATAAATCCTAACCTAAGTTACAATTAAACCTAACACTACACTATCATTAAATTAATTAATTAAACTACCTACAAATAACTACAATTACAGAAGTAAAGTTACAAAAAAAAAAAAAAGTTACAAACATTTAAAAACATATTACAACAATTTTAAGCTACTTACACCTAATCTAAGCCCCCTAATAAAATAAAAAAAAAACCAAAATAAAAAAATGCCCTACCCTATTCTAAATTAAATAAAGTTCAAAGCTCTTTTACCTTACCAGCCCTTAAAAGGGCCATTTGTGGGGGCATGCCCCAAAAAGTTCAGCTCTTTTGCCTGTAAAAGAAAAATACAACCCCCCCCCCCCAACATTAAAACCCACCACCCACATACCCCTAATCTAACCCAAACCCCCCTTACAAAAACCTAACACTAATCCCCTGAAGATCATCCTACCTTGAGTCGTCTTCACTCAGCCGAGCAGCGATGGAACCGAAGTGGACATCCGGAGCGGAAGAAGTTAATCCTCCAAGCGGCGCTGAAGAAATCTTCCATCCGATGAAGTCATCATCCAGGCGGCGCTGAAGAAGTCTTCGATCCGGGAGATGTCATCTTCCAAGAGGCGCTGAAGAGGTCTTCTATCCGGGCGATGTCATCTTCCAAGCCGGGTCTTCAATCTTCATCCCGCCGACGCGGAACATCCTCCTTTCCCGACGAACTACCGACGAATGAAGGCTCCTTTAAGGGACGTCATCCAAGATGGCGTCCCTTCAATTCCGATTGGCTGATAGGATTCTATCAGCCAATCGGAATTAAGGTAGGAAAAATCTGATTGGCTGATGGAATCAGCCAATCAGATTCAAGTTCAATCCGATTGGCTGATCCAATCAGCCAATCAGATTGAGCTCGCATTCTATTGGCTGTTCCGATCAGCCAATAGAATGCGAGCTCAATCTGATTGGCTGATTGGATCAGCCAATCGGATTGAACTTGAATCTGATTGGCTGATTCCATCAGCCAATCAGGTTTTTCCTACCTTAATTCCGATTGGCTGATAGAATCCTATCAGCCAATCGGAATTGAAGGGACGCCATCTTGGATGACGTCCCTTAAAGGAGCCTTCATTCGTCGGTAGTTCGTCGGGAAAGGAGGATGTTCCGCGTCGGCGGGATGAAGATTGAAGACCCGGCTTGGAAGATGACATCGCCCGGATAGAAGACCTCTTCAGCGCCTCTTGGTAGATGACATCGCCCGGATTGAAGACTTCTTCAGCGCTGCCTGGATGATGACTTCATCGGATGGAAGATTTCTTCAGCGCCGCTTGGAGGATTAACTTCTTCCGCTCCGGATGTCCACTTCGGTTCCATCGCTGCTCGGCTGAGTGAAGACGACTCAAGGTAGGATGATCTTCAGGGGATTAGTGTTAGGTTTTTGTAAGGGGGGTTTGGGTTAGATTAGGGGTATGTGGGTGGTGGGTTTTAATGTTGGGGGGGGGTTGTATTTTTCTTTTACAGGCAAAAGAGCTGAACTTTTTGGGGCATGCCCCCACAAATGGCCCTTTTAAGGGCTGGTAAGGTAAAAGAGCTTTGAACTTTATTTAATTTAGAATAGGGTAGGGCATTTTTTTATTTTGGGGGGGTTTGTTATTTTATTAGGGGGCTTAGATTAGGTGTAAGTAGCTTAAAATTGTTGTAATATTTTTAAAATGTTTGTAACTTATTTTTTTATTTTTTGTAACTTAGCTTTTTTTATTTTTTGTACTTTAGTTAGTTTATGTAATTGTATTTAATTGTAGTTATTTGTAGGTAGTTTATTTAATTAATTTAATGATAGTGTAGTATTAGGTTTAATTGTAACTTAGGTTTGGATTTATTTTACAGGTAATTTTGTATTTCTTTTAGCTAGGTAGTTATTAAATAGTTAATAACTATTTAATAACTATTCTAACTAGCTAAAATAAATACAAAGTTACCTGTAAAATAAATATAAATCCTACAATAGCTACAATGTAATTATTAATTACATTGTAGCTATCTTAGGGTTTATTTTACAGGTAATTATTTAGTTTTAAATATGAATAATTTATTAAAGTATAGTGTAGTGTTAGGTGTAATTATAACTTAGGTTAGGATTTATTTTACAGGTACATTTCTCTTTATTTTAGCTAGGTAAGCTATTAAATAGTTAATAACTATTTAATAGCTATTGTACCTAGTTAAAATAAATTGAAAGTTGCCTGTAAAATAAAAAAAAATCCTAAGATAGCTAGAATATAATTATTATTTATATTGTAGCTATATTAGGGTTTATTTTAAAGGTAAGTATTTAGTTTAAAATAGGATTAATTTAGTTAATAATAGAAATATGATTTAGATTTATTTAATTAATATTTAAGTTAGGGGGGTGTTAGGGTTAGTGTTAGACTTAGGTTTAGGGGTTAATAATTTTATTACAGTGGCGGCGGTGTAGTGGGGGGCAGGATAGGGGTTAATAAATGTATTATAGGTGGCGACGGTGTAGGGGGGGCAGGATAGGGGTTAATAAATTTAATATAGGTTGCGGCGGGTTCAGGGAGCGGCTGTTTAGGGGTTAAACTATTTATTTAGTTGCGGCGAGGTGCGGGATCAGCAGTATAGGGGTTAATAATTTTATTATAGGTGGCGACGGTATAGGGGGGGCAGGATAGGGGTTAATACATTTGATATAGGTTGCGGCGGGTTCAGGGAGGGGCGGTTTAGGGGTTAATACATTTATTATAGTTGCGGTGGGCTCTGGGAGCGGCGGTTTAGGGGTTAATATGTATAGAGTAGCTTGCGGTGGGCTCCGGGAGCGGCGGTTTAGGGGTTAATAGGTATAGAGTAGCTTGCGGTGGTCTCCGGGAGCGGCGGTTTAGGGGGTAATAACTTTATTTAGTTGCGGCGGTGTAGGGGGGACAGATTAGTGGTGTTTAGACTCGGGGTACATGTTAGGGTGTTAGGTGTTGACAGCTCCCATAGGAATGAATGGGATGTCTGTCAGCAGCGAACTTGTACTTTCGCTATGGTCAGACTCCCATTGATTCCTATGGGATCCGCCGCCTCCAGGGGTGGCGGTTTGAAAACCAGGTACGCTGGGCCGTAAAAGTGCCGAGTGTACCTGCTAGTTTTTTGATAACTAGCAAAAGTAGTGAGAATGTGCCGCACTTGTGTGCGGAACATCTGGAGTGACGTAAGAATCGATCTGTGTTGGACTGAGTCCGGCGGATCGAAGCTTACGTCACAAAATTCTACTTTTGCCGGTCTGGAGCCTTTGATAACTAAGGCGAATCAGCCTCGCCACAAATACGCTGCGGAATTCCAGCGTATTTGAGGTTGACGGCTTGATAACTAGGCCCCACAATGTAATATTTTAGACAATGATTTTAAAAATTTGAATGATGTTTGATTCAATATAATCTTAAACTGATAGCTCAAAGGGATAGCCCACCTAACATTAAACTGTCATGATTCATATACAGCAGAAATTAAAATCACCTCTTTACTGTCATGCTATTTTTAGTGTATTTCTTCCTTCTCTTGAATTTCATTTTCATTAAGAAATGTCATCTTATATGCCAGACGATTTTATAACACCTGTGTAGGGGTGGTTTTTAAAACTAGATTGCAATCCAGAGGGGTTACACAGGTACAGAGAGAAAACTGGCCCAGCTCTTAAAATATCCATTGATTGTAAATAAATACATATGATACCCTGATGACATGTTATATTCACAATTATTCCTGCTCAGAATAATAATACATTTACACTATATACATATATTGGTATAAATAAACACAGAGACATGAAAGACAACATTGTTTAGAACAAAAAAAGGAATTTAGGGACATGTAAATATGTTTGCAAAAGATTTCTGACATAACACACACACTCACACAGATATATATATATATATATATATATATATATATATATATATATATATATATATATATGCAAATTATGACACTTAGGGAAGTCTCCCTATGTGTGATGCAGGAATCCAGACATGGACCCGTTGCTCAGTGTGCCTAGAGGGATATGTCTGCACCTCACTGACGAGGCCCACAATAGGCCGAAACGTATGTCTGGGGTTTTGCTGTATCTCTTGTTGAGAGAGGGATTGCTTGGTATTTCGGGGCTGGGCTGTACTGTGAAGTCAGGATCAGACTGATATGCTTCAGGAAAGTTCTTCTCTGTGAAAGGCACATGTTGGGCAAAAAGAGGCTGCTTCTTGGGTGGTAACTAGCCATAGAACAAGCTATTATGCTATTGTTCGTTCTCAGGTTGAGCTCTTCTCTCAGGAAAAACCTGAATAACTGCAACATCGATGACTGTTAGTTAACAACAGTCCGATGCTCAACGCACCATACTTGACGCATGTGTTTTTGACGTTTTTTTTTTATAAATAAGAGCATTGTATGTGGATCCACGGCAGCAATGTCTGGTGAGCATATTGACGCCTGAGAACGCACCGAGATTGACGCTTTGATAAATAAGCCCCCATATGTTTTACGATTGTAAAAAAACTGTTAAATGTAAATAACTTTTGGTATGTTTTATCAAATGTCCTGAAAATTTTAGAATATGTTTGAATAGATAGATTAATTAATGTATTGTGGGATGTTTGGGGGAAATTGGTTAACATCTAAGTTAAATTTTGTACGTTAAGCCACATTAAGCTCCCCAAAAAGCAAGCTTAATGTCACTCATTTGCCTTGTGGGACACCAAAATCCATGAAACTTCTAGGATAGGTTTGGAAAGGGAAAAACTGAGTTTGTGCCAAGTTTCAAGGCAATTGATTGAAGTTTTGGTGAATTTTGGTACATTAAGCTCTTTTTACATTAAGCTGCTCACATTAAATGTTTTAGGATTGTAAAAAAATTGTTAAATGCGAATAACTTTTGGTATGTTTTATCAAATTTCCTGAAATTTTCAGAATATGTTTGAATAGATAGATTAATATATTGTGAGAAGTTTGTGGGAATTTGGTTAAGATCTAAGTTCAATTTTGTACGTTAAGCCACATTAAGCTCCCCAAAAAACAAGCTTAATGTCACTTATTTGCCTTGTTTGAAACCAAATACCATGAAACTTCTAGGATAGGTTTGGAAAGTGACAAACTGAGTTTGTGCCAAGTTTCAAGGCAATTGATCGATGTTTAGGTGAAATTTGGTACATTAAGCTCTTTTTACATTAAGCTGCTCACATTAAATGTTTTAGGATTGTAAAAAAATAGTTAAATGTGAATAACTTTTGGTATGTTTTATCAAATGTTCTGAAATTTTCAGAATATGTTTGAATCGATAGATTAATGTATTGTGGGAAGTTTGGTGGAAATTGGTTAACATCTAAGTTCAATTTTGTACGTTAAGCCACATTAAGCTCCCCAAAAAACAAGCTTAATGTCACTCATTTCCCTTGTGGAATTCCAAAATCCATGAAACTTCTAGGATAAGCTTGGATAGTGAAAATCTTGGGTTGTGCAAAATTATGCAGCAATTGATTAACATTTGGCCACTTTTTTTACTCATTAAGCCACATTAAGCTCCCCAAAAAACAAGCTTAATGTCACTCATTTGCCTTGTGGGACACCAAAATCCATGAAACTTCTAGGATAGGTTTGGAAAGTGAAAACCTGAGTTTGTGCCAAGTTTCAAGGCAATTGATTGAAGTTTTGGTGAATTTTGGTACATTAAGCTCTTTTTACATTAAGCTGCTCACATTAAATGTTTTAGGATTGTAAAAAAATTGTTAAATGCGAATATCTTTTGGTATGTTTTATCAAATTTCCTGAAATTTTCAGAATATGTTTGAATAGATAGATTAATATATTGTGAGAAGTTTGGGGGAAATTGGTTAAGATCTAAGTTCAATTTTGTACGTTAAGCCACATTAAGCGCCCCAAAAAACAAGCTTAATGTCACTCATTTGCCTTGTGGGAAACCAAATACCATGAAACTTCTAGGATAGGTTTGGAAAGTGACAAACTGAGTTTGTGCCAAGTTTCAAGGCAATTGATCGATGTTTAGGTGAATTTTGGTACATTAAGCTCTTTTTACATTAAGCTGCTCACATTAAATGTTTTTGGATTGTAAAAAAATAGTTAAATGTGAATAACTTTTGGTATGTTTTATCAAATGTTCTGACATTTTCAGAATATGTTTGAATCGATAGATTAATGTATTGTGGTAAGTTTGGTGGAAATTGGTTAACATCTAAGTTCAATTTTGTACGTTAAGCCACATTAAGCTCCCCAAAAAAACAAGCTTAATGTCACTCATTTGCCTTGTGGGACACCAAAATCCATGAAACTTCTAGGATAGGTTTGGAAAGTGAAAAACTGAGTTTGTGCCAAGTTTCAAGGCAATTGATTGAAGTTTTGGTGAATTTTAGTACATTAAGCTCTTTTTACATTAAGCTGCTCACATTAAATGTTTTAGGATTGTAAAAAAATTGTTAAATGCGAATAACTTTTGGTATGTTTTATCAAATTTCCTGAAATTTTCAGAATATGTTTGAATAGATAGATTAATATATTGTGAGAAGTTTGTGGGAAATTGGTTAAGATCTAAGTTCAATTTTGTACGTTAAGCCACATTAAGCTCCCCAAAAAACAAGCTTAATGTCACTTATTTGCCTTGTGGGAAACCAAATACCATGAAACTTCTAGGATAGGTTTGGAAAGTGACAAACTGAGTTTGTGCCAAGTTTCAAGGCAATTGATCGATGTTTAGGTGAAATTTGGTACATTAAGCTCTTTTTACATTATGCTGCTCACATTAAATGTTTTAGGATTGTAAAAAAATAGTTAAATGTGAATAACTTTTGGTATGTTTTATCAAATTTCCTGAAATTTTCAGAATATGTTTGAATAGATAGATTAATATATTGTGAGAAGTTTGGGGGAAATTGGTTAAGATCTAAGTTCAATTTTGTACGTTAAGCCACATTAAGCGCCCCAAAAAACAAGCTTAATGTCACTCATTTGCCTTGTGGGAAACCAAATACCATGAAACTTCTAGGATAGGTTTGAAAAGTGACAGACTGAGTTTGTGCCAAGTTTCAAGGCAATTGATCGATGTTTAGGTGAATTTTGGTACATTAAGCTCTTTTTACATTAAGCTGCTCACATTAAATGTTTTTGGATTGTAAAAAAATAGTTAAATGTGAATAACTTTTGGTATGTTTTATCAAATGTTCTGACATTTTCAGAATATGTTTGAATCGATAGATTAATGTATTGTGGTAAGTTTGGTAGAAATTGGTTAACATCTAAGTTCAATTTTGTACGTTAAGCCACATTAAGCTCCCCAAAAAACAAGCTTAATGTCACTCATTTCCCTTGTGGAATTCCAAAATCCATGAAACTTCTAGGATAGGCTTGGATAGTGAAAATCTTGGGTTGTGCAAAATTATGCAGCAATTGATTAGCATTTGGCCACTTTTTTACTCATTAAGCCACATTAAGCTCCCCAAAAAACAAGCTTAATGTCACTCATTTGCCTTGTGGGACACCAAAATCCATGAAACTTCTAGGATAGGTTTGGAAAGTGAAAAACTGAGTTTGTGCCAAGTTTCAAGGCAATTGATTGAAGTTTTGGTGAATTTTGGTACATTAAGCTCTTTTTACATTAAGCTGCTCACATTAAATGTTTTAGGATTGTAAAAAAATTGTTAAATGCGAATATCTTTTGGTATGTTTTATCAAATTTCCTGAAATTTTCAGAATATGTTTGAATAGATAGATTAATATATTGTGAGATGTTTGGGGGAAATTGGTTAAGATCTAAATTCAATTTTGTACGTTAAGCCACATTAAGCTCCCCAAAATACAAGCTTAATGTCACTCATTTGCCTTGTGGGAAACCAAATACCATGAAAATTCTAGGATAGGTTTGGAAAGTGACAAACTGAGTTTGTGCCAAGTTTCAAGGCAATTGATCGATGTTTAGGTGAATTTTGGTACATTAAGCTCTTTTTACATTAAGCTGCTTACATTAAATGTTTTAGGATTGTAAAAAAATAGTTAAATGTGAATAACTTTTGGTATGTTTTATCAAATGTTCTGACATTTTCAGAATATGTTTGAATCGATAGATTAATGTATTGTGGTAAGTTTGGTGGAAATTGGTTAACATCTAAGTTCAATTTTGTACGTTAAGCCACATTAAGCTCCCCAAAAAACAAGCTTAATGTCACTCATTTCCCTTGTGGAATTCCAAAATCCATGAAACTTCTAGGATAGGCTTGGATAGTGAAAATCTTGGGTTGTGCAAAATTATGCAGCAATTGATTAACATTTGGCCACTTTTTTACTCATTAAGCCACATTAAGCTCCCCAAAAAACAAGCTCACTCATTTGCCTTGTGGGACACCAAAATCCATGAAACTTCTAGGATAGGTTTGGAAAGTGAAAAACTGAGTTTGTGCTAAGTTTCAAGGCAATTGATTGAAGTTTTGGTGAATTTTGGTACATTAAGCTCTTTTTACTTTAAGCTGCTCACATTAAATGTTTTAGGATTGTAAAAAAATTGTTAAATGCGAATAACTTTTGGTATGTTTTATCAAATTTCCTGAAATTTTCAGAATATGTTTGAATAGATAGATTAATATATTGTGAGAAGTTTGTGGGAAATTGGTTAAGATCTAAGTTCAATTTTGTACGTTAAGCCACATTAAGCTCCCCAAAAAACAATCTTAATGTCACTCATTTGCCTTGTGGGAAACCAAATACCATGAAAATTCTAGGATAGGTTTGGAAAGTGACAAACTGAGTTTGTGCCAAGTTTCAAGGCAATTGATCGATGTTTAGGTGAATTTTGGTACATTAAGCTCTTTTTACATTAAGCTGCTCACATTAAATGTTTTAGGATTGTAAAAAAATAGTTAAATGTGAATAACTTTTGGTATGTTTTATCAAATGTTCTGAAATTTTCAGAATATGTTTGAATTCAAAGATTAATGTATTGTGGTAAGTTTGGTGGAAATTGGTTAACATCTAAGTTCAATTTTGTACGTTAAGCCACATTAAGCTCCCCAAAAAACAAGCTTAATGTCACTCATTTGCCTTGTGGAATTCCAAAATCCATGAAACTTCTAGGATAGGCTTGGATAGTGGAAATCTTGGGTTGTGCAAAATTATGCAGCAATTAATTAACATTTGGCCACTTTTTTACTCATTAAGCTACATTAAGCCATTTTCACATTAAATGTTTTAGGATGTCCCGTTTTTTTATTAAAAAAAAAAAAAAAAAAGAGAAAAGCTAGATTTTTTTAAATAAAAAAACTATAATGCCCTCTATTTTGAGGGCATTTGGGGCACTTTTAGAAAATTAACCAGAGATCGGATTTCTGCTTAATTTTCTGAGCGCTAATTGCAACCGCAATTTCATGGTAGCAGTCGGTTATATGGCACAAACATAAAGGCTGTGACACACTGCAAGCGATGCGGCGCGAGGCGATGCAGCTGCTTCACACCGCGTCGCAACGCTTCTGAAGTTCAATTATTTCATCTCTGAGCGCTCAGCTATGCGACCTGACGCAGCAGAGTGCTCAGAGATGAAAAGGCAGGACACACTGAGCGCACACAGCCGCATCTACATGCTGCGCACCGCTCCGCTTGCAGTGTGTCACAGCCTTTATACACACCACTGTCAGCTCGCAGAGCAGCCTTGATGTTTGAATACTGGTGCATGGGGCACTCAAAGTATATGTGTAACTTTTACTAGAAGCATTTTTTGCTAATGCTAATGAAAGTATATTGCAAAAATTGAAATACATTCATACACATTTTTAAGCAACATTCCAGCAAAAATTTAAATCACATGGATGCATTACAGTTTTGAATAGAAACATTTTTGTATTATGCATGTAGTAGCAAAAATGCTTCTAATAAAAGCTATAGCTGTTTCAAAAGTGTATGCAACGTGCACATGCATTTTAAAGACAGCAGGTGCTGAAAGAGCCTAAGATGCTTGTATCATCTAGTAATGAACCAATTTGTTAATAGCTGACATATTACAAGCTCCACTGTCACTCTGGGCAGCTGTGGTATTTAAAATGCTGGTGCACCGAGAATATCTAAAGAGTGATAACTTTTACTAGAAGCATTTTTGCCAATACATGTATATTCCACATATGTTTCTAATCAAAGATATAATTAATTTATTTGCATTTAAATTTTGACAGGAATGTCCCTTTAAGTTTGAACTTTCTGTCCCTTTAAATACTGCAGCCAATACAAATCAGATTACTCTGCTTTCACTATATATTATCTCACAATCTTCTTTCTTTTTATATAGGCGTGTTTTTAAATTAGGGTAATAATTGTTTTGAGTATTTTGGCACAACCACAGGGGGAAAATGTTTGAAGAATATATAGACTATTTTAAACAAAGAATGATCTGCGCTCACAAAGTGGTTTATAATGCCAACAAATACAGGTGATTTTTTCAAAACAGCTTACAGGCGTAATTAGAAAGATAATTAGAGAGTATTAGAGCTAATCCAAACTTCAAATAGCTTAATATAAACTAGTACGACTATAAATAATAATATTCCATTTATTTTATAATATAGGATGGAGTGAAAGTATTTTTATATTTTAAAATTCATTTAATATCAATCTTGTTCTAAAAAAACAGAATGTACACTAAATAGAAATCCACATATAAAACATGCTAAAGTATGTAAAAACAACACAATAAAAATACAATCTTTGCGGTAAAGATGGTACAACAAACACTACACACCAAACTTAATAAAATCAATTGGCACAAGAAATTACACAAAGAGATTACATAAAAGTAGCATACACAACATAGGCACCCTAATAGGGTTACTGAGTTGAGTGTAGTAAGCAAACAAAAGCACTCTGTAACTTCACAGATATACGGATATCAGAGAATTTTCTCCATACAAAAAAGTCTACTCTCAATCTCCTTAGAATTTGAATTTCCTGTATAGGAGAAAGAGATACAAGAGAACTTGTCACCAGCAAATAGAGTTCCAAATATACAGTGGCATCCTATAATATAAAATAAATGGAATATTATTATTTATAGCCGTACTAGTTTATATTAAGCTATTTGAAGTGCCACAGATTTTAGTTTGGATTAGCTCTCTCTGTTAGAACTAATACTCACTATTTATCTTTCTTAAAGAATATATAGACCTAACAGAGAAATTTCAGCTACACCCATGGAATACATTTGTTCTACTAGCAGAGGTGGGGGAACTCATTTATAATAAGGAAAATAATATGCTTTGAATTTCATATTATAAGTATGAATTTCATTTTTTTTCTTTATTTGCTTGTGCAATGTAGTTTTATTACGATTTCTAGAGTGGTCTGTAATTCCAGTGTGATTTCAATATGAATTATGGACCTTATGATCCATAGACAGCTTATATAGGGCTAGACTCTGAGTAGCGTGCCAAAATTTGCGGCAAGCAAAAAAGGATTTATCACTGCTCTTTGCGTGTGTCGGAGCACAGTTGAATTTATTGTGCGTGAGAATATCAGAGCTCTGGTTAACTGTTACACAAGACTAAAAAGTTGCACAAAACACATCAATAATACCATCAAAAGTACAGTTACACTCATGATAACACTATCTAATAAAAAATATTTTAAAAAAATTGCATAGAAAGTTATAAAGGCTCAAAGATATGATAGATCAGGTGTTAGAAAAACAAAGGAATGCAATATAGATAGATCAATGTCTAACTATGTATATGTATGTACATATATGTTTATTTGTGTTTACAAATGTATTTATTGGATGCATGGAGATCAGTTCAACTACCTAATTGCATATGTCACTGCTGACTCTTTATTTGTGGATGTTTGTTATAACGTCTTTTTTATTGCAATAAAATTTGGATTTTATTATAGCTCCTGCCTGGAGTCTCTACCTTCATCAACTCTTCTCACATGCTGGTCTGGAGCCTTTACTTGGAGCACTACTCGTTACTGTATAAATATGTATTTACAGACATATATACACATATAAACTTATAAATACATATGTATACATATATAAACATATCTATACTATAATTACGTTTGTAATGCGTCTGTCGGTGTTGCCAGTTGCACACGCATCTTCAAAGAAATGTTGGAGGCTCGAGGCAGCCAAAAGGATGTTGGCTGCGCGCACACCCAAAAGATTCCACCTGGATGCAGCGTAGGCAAATGAAGCCATAAAACAAAAAAAACAACACGCAAACGCCCACACGAAACAACGAAAAAACAAGTAACTGCCCACAAGAAATAAAAAAAAACTAACCTCCCACACAAAGTACTAACAAACACTGAAACCGCCAAGCCCCACATCGCAAAATAATAAAGTAATTAACAACTAATCTGCAAATAACAAATTTAAAATATTAACCCCTAAACCGCCAACCCCCCACATCGCAATAAACCTAATTAAAGCCTAAACCGACAAACCCCCACATTGCAATAAACCTAATTAAGCTATTAACTCCTAAACCGCCAACCCTCACATCGCAATAAACCTAATTAACCTAATTAACCCATAAACCGCCATCCCCCACATCACAATAAACCTAATTAACCCCTAAACCGCCAACCCCCCACAACGCACAGTCATTATGATTCTTGTCGGTATAGCTGTACCGCAAGCATTTTAGCCTGTAACGCAACGTCAGTCCCGCACTCAAAAAATGAAGTTTTTTCATGGGATTCCCATAGCGCTGGTATTACAAGTTTTGTGTGAGGTTAAAATGCTTGCGTTACACCCTATAACGACAAGTTCCGTACCGCCATCTGAGAGCAGTAGTTATGAGTTTTATGCAACAAAACTGTTACATAAAACTCATAACTAAAGTGTTACAAAGTACACTAAACACCCATAAACTACCTGTTAACCCCTAAACCGAGGCCCTCTCGCATCGCAAACACTAAATTAAACCTATTAGCCCCTAATCTGCTGCTCCCAACATTGCCGCCAGTAATAAAATGTATTAACCCCTATTCCGCCGCTCCCCAACATCGTCGCCACTATACTAAAGTTATTACCCCTATTACCCCGCACCCCAACCTTATAATAAATATATTAACCCCTAAACCTCTGGCCTCCCACATCACTACCACTTAATAAACCTATTAACCCCTAAACCGCCAACCCCCCACATCGCAACAACCTAAATTAAACTATTAACTCCTAAACCTAACCCTAAACCTAACCCTACCCCTAAACCTAACCCTAACACCCCCTTACTTTAACATAATTAAAATAGAGCTAAATTAAAGTTACAATTATTAACTAAATAACTAAATACATACTTACCTGTGAAATAAAACCTAAGCTAGCTACAATTTAACTAATAGTTATATTGTAGCTAGCTTAGGTTCTATTTTTATTTCACAGGTAAGTTTGTATTTATTTTAACTAGGTAGACTAGTTAGTAGTGATGTCGCGAATAGTTCGCCGGCGAATAGTTCCCGGTGAACATAGCATGTTCGCGTACGCCGCGGACGGCGAACATATGCGATGTTCGGTCCGCCCCCTATTCTTTATCATTGAGTAAACTTTGACCCTGTACTTCACAGTCAGAAGACACATTACAGCCAATCAGCAGCAGACCCTCCCTCCCAGACCATCCCACCTCCTGGACAGCATCCATTTTAGATTCATTTGGAAGCTGCATTCTTAGTGAGAGGAGGGACAGTGTAACTGCTGCTGATTTAATAGGGAAATCGATAGCTAGGCTAGTGTATTCAGTGTCCACTACAGTCCTGAAGGACTCATCTGATCTCTGCTGTAAGGACAGCACCCCAAAAAGCTCTTTTTAGGGCTAGAACATCAGTCTGCTTTTTTTTTTTTTCCTGTGTAATCTATTTGCAGTTGCCTGCCTGCCAGCATGTGTGTCAGGCTCACAGCGTATACTGTGCCCACTTGCCCAGTGCCACCACTCATATCTGGTGTAACAGTAGTGTACATTTAAAAAAAACAACACTTTATTGACTGTGAAATAATAGCAATAATAGCTGCCAGTACCCAAGATGGCCGCCAATAAGGCAGATGGGGAGGGTTAGAGAGCTGTTTTGTGGGGGATCAGGGAGGTTGGGGGCTAAGGGAGGATGCTACACCACAGCATATGTAAATATGCTAAAAAAAATTTAATTTTTTTTTATTTTAGTACTGGCAGACTTTCTGACAGTACTTAAGATGGCAGGGACAATTGTGGGGTGGGGGAGGGAAGGGAGCTGTTTGGGAGGGATCAGGGGGTCTGATGTGTCAGGTGGGAGGCTGATCTCTACACTAAAGCTAAAATTAACCCTGCAAGCTCCCTACAAAGTACCTAATTAACCCCTTCACTGCTAGCCATAATACACCTGTGATGCGCAGCAGCATTTAGCGGCCTTCTAATTACCAGAAAGCAACGCCAAAGTCATATATGTCTGCTATTTCTGAACAAAGGGGATCCCAGAGAAGCATTTACAACCATTTATGCCATAATTGCATAAGTTGTTTGTAAATAATTTCTGTGAGAAACCTAAAGTTTGTGAAAAAGTGAACAATTTTTTTTTATTTGATCGCATTTGGCGGTGAAATGGTGGCATTAAATATACCAAAATGGGCCTAGATCAATACTTTGGGTTGTCTACTACACTACACTTAAGCTAAAATTAACTCTACAAGCTGCCTACATGCTCCCTAATTAACCCCTTCACTGCTGGGCATAAAACACGTGTGGTGCGCAGTGGCATTTAGCAGCCTTCTAATTACCAAAAAGCAACGCCAAAGCCATATAAGTCTGCTATAATGGCATGTCTGGCACACAGTGTTGGGGCAAGGGTCCATCTGACCACTGATACCTGGTCTGCAAAGCATGGTCAGGGCAGGTATATCACCTACACTGCCCACTGTGAAGCGGGCGTAACCCTTACACTACCTAATCGATACATCATACCTGATGTTTTAAAGCACGTTATTCCAAACAATTTAGGAATGTTAGGTGATTTATGCCCTTTATGGATTAAAACCAGACTCTGCATCAACTATGTAATTTTCCATGGGAGTTTTGCCATGGATCCCCCTCCGGCATGCCACAGTCCAGGTGTTAGTACCCTTGAAACAACTTTTCCATCACTATTGTGGCCAGAAAGAGTCCCTGTGGGTTTTAAAATTTGCCTGCCTATTGAAGTCTATGGCGGTTCGCCCGGTTCGCCCGTTCGCGAACAGTTGTGGAAGTTCGTGTTAGCCGTTCGCGAACCCAATTTTTTATGTTCGCGACATCACTACTAGTTAGTAAATAGTTATTAACTATTTACTAACTACCTAGTTAAAATAAATACAAACTTACCTGTGAAATAAAACCTAAGCTGCCTTACACTAAAACCTACCATTCCCAAAAAAAAAAACCCTCTAAAATTACAAAAAATAAAAGGGCCTTTTGTAGGGCATTGCCCTAACGATATCAGCTCTTTTTCTACAAAAGAAAAACCTACACCCATAACAGTATACAAACCCCCACCCCACAAACCCACAAAATAAAAATAAAGTAAAACCTAATCTACCCATTGCCCTGAAAGGGGCATTTGTATGTGCATTGCCCTTAAAAGGGCATCCAGCTCTTTTGCTGCCCATTAAAAATAAAAAATGACTATTCTTAAAAAAAAAAAAACACTCCAAAACGAAAAAAAAAAAAACATTACACAAAATAACAAATTATCCAAAATAATAACAATTATTCCTATTCTAATACCCATTTAAAAAAAACACACCCCAAAATAAAAGAAACTTAATCTATAATAAACTACCAATAGTCCTTAAAAGGGCCTTTTGTAGGGCATTGCCCTAAAGAAATCAGCTCTTTCTCTACAAAAAAACATACACCCCTAACAGTATACAAACCCCCAAACCCACAAAAGAAAAATAAAGTTAAACCTAATCTTCCCATTGCCCTGAAAAGGGCATTTGTATGGGCATTGCCCTTAAAAGGGCATTCAGCTCTTTTGCTGCCCATTAAAAATAGAAAATGGCTATTCTAAAAAAAAAACACACCAAAACGAAAAAAAAAACTATTACACAAAATAACAAATGAATTATCCAAAATAATAACAATTATTCATATTCTAATACCCATTTAAAAAAACACCCCAAAATAAAATAAACCTAATCTATAATAAACTACCATTAGTCCTTAAAAGGGCCTTTTGTAGGGCATTGCCCTAAAGAAATCAGTTATTTTTCTAAAGGGCATTCAGCTCTTTTTCTTGCCCTTAAAAGGGCATTTAGCTCTTTAATTAACTGCCCAAACCCTAATCTAAAAAAAACCACCTCCAAAAACCTTAAAATAACCTAACACTATCCCCTCTTTAGGTACTCACAGTTGCTGAAGTCCCGCTTGAACTATCTTCATCCCAGCGGCTCCATCTTCATCCATCGCGGGACCTGCATCTTCCTCATCCCTGCGGAGGCAGAGCGGTCGATGTGCGGAGGCGGAGGTCCAGGCGAAGATAAAAGGCAGAGGTCCAAGGCGGAGGTCCAGGCAGAAGTCCATCGATCCGATGTGGAGGTCCTCTTCACGCGATCGTCTGCCGCACACTGAGGATTGAAATGCAAGGTACCCCTTTTATACTGGGGGTACCATTGCATTCCTATTGGCTGAAAATTTTTATCAACCAATAGGAATTAGGGCTGCTAAAATCCAAAATCCTATTGGCTGTTCATATCAGCCAATAAGATTTAAGCAGCTCTCATTCTATTAGCTTATTCGAATCAGCCAATAGAATTAGAGCTGCTTAAATCCTATTGGCTGATATGAACAGCCAATAGGATTTTAGCAGCCTTAATTCCTATTGGCTGATTTACATTTTTTAGCCAATAGGAATGCAATGGTACCCCCAGTATAAAAGGGGTACCTTGCATTTCAATCCTCAGTGTGCGGCGGACAATCACATGAAGAGGACCTCCACCTTGGATCGATGGATTTCAGCCTGGACCTCCACGTTGGACCTCCGCCTTGGACTTTCGCCTGGACTTCCGCCTCCACGCATTGACTTTTAAGGTTTTTTGGGGTGTTTTTTTTTTTTAGATTAGGGTTTGGGCAGTTCATAGAAGAGCTGAATGTCCTTTTAAGGGCAATAAAAATAGCTGAATGCCCATACAAATGCACTTTTCAGGGCAATGGGTAGATTAGTTTTTTTTAGATATTTTCTTTTTATTTTGTGGGTTTGGGGGGTTTGTAATGTTAGTGGGCCCTACAAAAGGCCCTTTTAAGGGCTATTTGCAGTTTATTATAGATTACGTTTCTTTTTCTTTTTTAATATCATTTTTATTGAGGTATTTAAGGAATACAGGTATTCAATAGAATACAGTTGTCAAACTTAGCATGCCTCAAAATATATAAATATTAGGAAACAACAGAAGTGTTACAAGATATAACAGTCCAAAAAAGTTATTGTAGGACTATGTAATATCTATAAGTGTAGGACTGTCTCAAGACAAAATAATCTTTATGTAGAATGTGAACATATAATATAGTACCTCATGTTATAAAATGTTGTAAGACAATCTATATATTTGCATATCTCCTTCAACTATAATAAAACAATAAGTGGAATGTTATCCCTAAGTAGTGGACCTTGTCTCTTGTGGACCCCTAATATAATACTTTTTACTGAGAGGGATTTGAGAAGAGAACATGAATAATAAAATAGGGTTTCCAAGGGATGCATTTTCCCATGCCTACCTGGTAAGCAATATCTATAGGGGGGGGGGAGAGTAGGTTTGTAAAATAGTACTTTTAGAGGTAAAATAACCACTTAAGATAAGGACCAAAATATAATGCATAGAACGCAGGTATGCACCTTTGGGTTACAACATAAATAGAGTCTAGGCTCAAACACATTCTATTTTTGAATAACATAAGAACTTGTGAAAACTTTCCTTATCAAACTAACATACTAGTATTATGTCTAATATATAAACTTGCGAGAGGGATAGCACAGTAGGGGGACTACTGAAACAAATATATGCTGGAATTAAATATATCCTTAGCTATTAGGAAATGTACACAGTTTACCTAATTAGAATCTGCAAAACATAAATACAACTATATGGGTTACTTGAGAAATTATATATACTTGAGGCAATCCTGTAGATTATAAGTCTGTCGTAGGGGTACGGGCCCTATACCCCACAACATAACACAGAGTTCTCACCTTTAACTGATAATAGCTGGTAACTATCGTATTACATTGTATTTAAACAGTAAGAGGTTACGGTCCCCTCTATCTAAATGAGAAAGCAGTCAAAAATTTCCCTAGATATGCATACAAATAATATGAGACAATGCTTATAATAATCTAGTAGCTTTAGAGATTAGAACAGTAATCAGGTGTACCATTTTTTATTTTTTTTTAGGTATAAGGTAATTTATTTAAATTATTATAGCTGTGATAATGTAATAAACTAGGGATGATAAACAATATAATATATGTTATATGCTGGTTCAAAGTACTTAAGGAATGCTGATCATATACTTCCCTAAGGGCTAAATCTATATACATATAATCTGTTTGTGTATAGCAGATCTAAAACCAAAGGGCTGGGAATCTTGAAATAGACAGGTGCAATTGAGTAGATCAAGCTACAAGATCACGTACGTCCGCTGCATATAACAAAGTGTTACTAATCCTTGACTCCCCTCTAGTGGCCGCAGTTGGTATCTACATCTTATCACAAGATATTTTATTTTTAATCCATAGCCTGACGTTTATGGGTAAATATCTTGGGTAATATCTAGAAGATGACATATTCTAGTTAGTCAAGCTTGGGGGGAGGGGGGATAATCAGCCTCTGTCTTATTAAAAAAACACAGAAATAAACAGTAATATCTCCTCAGTACCCCAATTACTTGGTTCAGTATAGATAAATTGACCACAATGTATAGTCTCGTATGCAAGCTTCCAGTCTAAAACATATCTATAAAATATAATAGACAATATATATATATATATATATATATATATATATATCAAGCATATAAAATTAACCAGGTTTTTCTGTAGCAAATAGTACCAATGTCGAGTGATCACTTAGGATAGAATGTATGTCCAGATCTAGCTAAGGACTGGGAGTATCCTGAGTAACAAAATCTTCCTTATCCAATTCCAGTTTGACAGAATTCAGTTAATATCTTAAACCATCGCTGTCGCCTGGTTGAGTAGTTACTGATAAAAGTCTCCACATACATTCTATTAATAACGCTAAACACAAATATGTCCATAATATAGAAGTATGGTAAATAACACAGACCACAGGGTTAGTAGTAATATGAAAACTGTCCATATAGATATGGTGTTACAAAGGTGTCTATCCAATCCCAGTCTTGTACCAACTGAAACCGGACTTCATCTGTAGTACACTACCTTGCTCCAAGCCCATAGGAATGGAACCAGCGGGTTCCCCATCAGGGGTTGCCTCTCTTGTCGTAATGTAGCTCCTCTAGTCGGCTGTGATGGGTGAGGTTCATTTTCAGCTCTCCATAGAGCGTCTCTGCGACCATCTTCTGCAGCAAGCGCCGATCAACTGCGTTCATGGACTCCTCGAGATAACCCCTCTATCCTGCAGATGTAGATCCCACCACACATTGCAGGTTGCAACGGAGGCTTCCTCCTCCATTGTCTTGTCCGCTATTGTGAGTAAGGACAGAGCTCTCTTCTTCCTTTCTTCTAACATGGGCAAGGTCCCAGGCTTCACATAGCCGTTGTTGGCATTCTTCCATGCGTCCACTATGCATGTCTCAAGACGTGGTAGAGCAATAGAAAAAAATGTGCTCTAATTTTTCCAGCAGCGCTGCTTTAAAGCATTTCATTGTTAGGTAGACATGTAGCTGAATGGCTTTAGTTGCTATGTCCGGACCCGCAAGCGTAGGATTAGGCAAGAGTAAATTATAGACCAGCTCACGCAATACAAATTGCCACAGAGATTTCAAGTTTGCTCATCGCTCTCCTTCATAACATGGTATTTTCCAACACTTTGGGCTGGTCGGGATGTGTTCTTAATATTAGCCACCCATTTCTGACAATTTTAGGCAGGTTTGAGAGGTTGAGTAAAGGATTATTGTATTATGTTATCGGAGCTGCATTACTATGCGACCTCTCAGTATCAGAGCTTGCTCCGCCCCAGATTAGTTTTTTTTTTAATTAGGGGTGTTTTTTTTTTAATTAAGGTTCATGAAGGCTTAGCAGTACAAACATTAATCTCCGCACAATAGACCAAACATCAACTTTTTCCAAATAAAATGTGCAAACACAAAGTTATAGATGGTAACACAATATAAATATACACCAATATATAGTGACATGTAAGAGATTGCAGGGAGTTAAACTCAAATATGATACTGCTCAAATAACCTTGGTTTTTCTAAATTTTTAGTGAAATGTAAATCTTATTATTTATCCCTAATGTGGAGTGTAAAAAAATAGAAAAAGTTATACCCCATACAAAAGATTGTGGTCTCTCTTGAACCTCTATTATTATTATATATTAGTGAGTGGAAGCTACAGGGGATATGTAGCAAGTAGAAAGCATATAGAGCCACTCTTGGGCCCTTAGTAATATGTGCTTACAGTTTGACAAAGAGAAACATGAAACTAGTGATCATAAACATAGACATATGGTATGGAGGATATTTTATGTGAGCCATTCTATATTTGGAGGGAGGATAAGACGTATGATCATTGAACAAATGTTAAGTTGGGAGTCGCATTGGGTAATTGTTCTACTGTAGAATATTGAATTGCCTTAAATATGCATGGACTATAAACTTCTGCTAAGATATTGGCTATATCTATCAAAAAAAATAAAAAAAGAGTTTACTTTAGTTCTATAGGGGTTTGAAAACTCTTCAATATTAGTAGGCCTATGGAATACAGCTATTGAGCTAGAAACTGTATAGCTCATACAATATGAAATCCCATATTATAATAACCACTATCCTCAGGAAAGTAGATATACAGTACCTCCACTAGACTTCCATATATATTATTTATATTTATGACGGACTATTTCCCATTTTAATAGGTGGTCATTCTTGGACCAGGAATAATAAGAATATGAAAACTTGGGAATAGTGCTATCACTAGCAACATTATTAAAGTAGTAGCTATTAAGCAAAACATAATTTTTAATACGCTCTGCATTAGTTATCATCTATAGGAGACTGAAGAAAGGAGAGCAAATTTTAAAATAGGAGCTCATCAGAGATCAGCATGGGAGTTTTGTTAGGTTTTGTATTATATCCTATTCTCAGACATATCTTTGTACATACGGATATGACTATACAATCAGAAGGGCTGGGTATAGGCTTCTTTGTATCTACATAAGTATTCTCTATACAAATCAGTTAGAAATCATAAAATAACAACTATGCTTGCAAGTGTAGTACAGGTTGGGTTAATGATATATTTCACCATGTGGTGTTCCATTATATCAAGAAACCTCTGTACCCTTGTGAGTAATCCATTGTATCCCCTGCTATAGTGTACTTATTGGCACATAAATTTACATAAAATTAACTTGACAATATAAATCAACCTAAAAACAAACAAACAAAAACACACAGAGTAGTAGTGCATAAGTAAAAGAGCTAGCCAGCCAAACATCTGTCCTGTCATGTATCCATGGACTCTACTATATATGGATGCCTTTTTTGAGTATACACTTGTCTTGTGTGTTAATGATAGAAGATTAGTTGCTATTATATTTGCTCAGCAATGTCATTAAACCAGGTATCATCTATTATAGCGTTAATTTTCTGTAAATTATGTAATATGTTCCAAAAAGCGACTTACAAGCCTAGGCACCTATAGACTCCAACCAGTGTGGGGGGATATTAGAGGGTCACATTACTACATGTTAACTGAGGAAATGGAGTCCGGATATTGTTAAAGTAAGGGTGCAAGAGTTCTAATGGGACAGCTATGAACACCAAATAATTTGAATTGAAACTAGATGTTATCAAATAAGTACCTCAATATCTGCATTAGTAACGTCGCTAAAGCTAGGAGAAGCAAATAGCTGAGTAGGTATAAGCGTTGGCCTTAGCTATGTTGCTGTAGTATATAGATTAACACAATCATCTTACTGACAACTCACATATAACTCTGAATAAAATGTTAATCCTCTTAACTAAAAGTAATATTTTTAACTATAGAATTCTATAAAACAATATCAGACTGCGTGGTCATCATTAGTTATTCACCTATTGTGAACATATCAGAGATCTAGAAAGTATGTAGTACCCGGTACTTGTAGAAGTCTCCCCTAACAGTCCCTGAGGTTATCCTGGAGTCTATCCAATTCTAGCTTTCTGAGCCATCAGTAGGTAAGGAGTCTTAAACTGCCCCATCAAAGGTAGAGTTAGTCTGGAGTAGTCTCTGATAGCCTCCAAAATTATCTGAAGCTCCGCTGCGCAAAGAAGTAGAGATCGATCTCCGTTCACCATAGTCTCCTTTGTCTGCTGTTCTAATGTAGGGCGGCCGGCCGCTCCGCCCTGGGAACACGAAGAGACCAGGTCTACAGCAGATCTGCTCAAATAGCTTGCCCTCAAGGAGTCCTACATTTCTCTCTTCTCAGACGGTCCCTGCATCGTACCGGTCTGCTTCTGCTTCACCACCCAGATCACCAGGAGCTCTAGGGAACATCTCGGCACCTCAATAGAGGGAAGGTAGGTAGAAAGAGGGTCTAGTTGACAGCATCAGGTCATCTGTGTCTCTGGGGATCTCTCCTTCACGTAATGGATAGATGGTACCAGGTCCAACGGTTTCAGTATGCCTTTTATATTATTGCTCAGCAAGGCCAGAATAGCATGGCAGATCGATTCCATGCCTGAATGATAGTGCTCTAATTAGGATGATAATTCTAAAAAATTCCAATCCTATTGCATCAGTCAATAGAATTTTTCTACCTTAATTCCGATTGGCTGATAGAATTCTATCAGCCAATCGGAATCTAAGGGACGCCATCTTGGATGATGTCACTTAAAGGAACCTTCATTCGTCGGGTAGTCATCGGCCGAAGAGGATGCTCCGCGTCGGATATCTTGAAGATGGAGCCGCTCCGCGCCGGATGGATGAAGATAGAAGATGCCATCTGGATGAAGACTTCTGCCGTCTGGAGGATCACTTCTGCCAGGCTTGGATGAAGACTTCTGCCTGTCTGGAGGACCACTTCGCCCGGCTTGGATGAAGATGTCTCCCGGTAAGTCGATCTTCAGGGGGTTAGTGTTAGTTTTTTTTAAGGGTGTATTGGGTGGGTTTTATTTTTAGGTTAGGGACTTTGGGCCGCAAAAGAGCTAACTGCCCTTTTAAGGGCAATGCCCATCCAAATGCCCTTTTCAGGGCAATGGGGAGCTTAGGTTTTTTTAGTTAGTATTTTTTTGGGGGGTTGTTTGTGTGGGTGGTGGGTTTTACTGTTGGGGGGGTTGTTTGATTTTTTTTTTACAAGTAAAAGAGCTGATTACTTTGGGGCAATGCCCCGCAAAAAGCCATTTTAAGGGCTATTGGTAGTTAGTTTAAGATAGGGTTTTTTTATTTTAGGGGGGCTTTTTTTATTTTGATAGGGCTATTAGATTAGGTGTAATTAGTTTAAATTTCTGTAATTTGTTTATTATTTTCTGTAATTTAGTGTTTGTTTTTGTTTTAGATAATTTAATTTAATTTAGGTTATTGTATTTAATTTAGTTAATTGTATTTAATTTATGTAATTTATTTAATTGTAGTGTAGTGTTAGGTGTAATTGTAACTTAGGTTAGGTTTTATTTTACAGGTACTTTTGTATTTATTTTAGCTAGGTAGTTATTAAATAGTTAATAACTATTTAATAACTATTCTACCTAATTAAAATAAATACAAACTTGCCTGTAAAATAAAAATAAAACCCTACGCTAGCTACAATGTAGCTATTAGTTATATTGTAGCTATCTTAGGGTTGATTTTATAGGTAAGTATTTAGTTTTAAATAGGAATAATGTAGTTAATGATAGTAATTTTATTTATATTTATTTAAATTAGATTTAAGTTAGGGGGTGTTAGGGTTAGACTTAGGTTTAGGGGTTAATAAATTTAATATAGTGGCGGCGACGTTGGGGACGGCAGATTAGGGGTTAATAACATAATGTAGGTGGCGGCGGTGTAGGGGGGCAGATTAGGGGTTAATAAAATAATGTACGTGGTGGCGGTGTAGGGGGGGCAGATTAGGGGTTAATAAGATAATGTAGGTGGCGGTGGTGTAGGGTGGCAGATTAGGGGTTAATAACATAATGTAGGTGGCGGCGGTGTAGGGGGGTCAGATTAGGGGTTAATAACATAATGTAGGTGGCGGCGGTGTTGGGGGTGTGGCAGATTAGGGGTTAATAAGTATAATGTAGGTGGCGGCGGTGTAGGGGCAGCAGTTTAGGGGTTAATAAGTTTATTTAGTTGCAGCGGGGTCCATGAGCAGCGGGATAGGGGTAAAACAGTTTAGTATAGTGGCAGTGTTTAGTGACAGTATACCAATAAAGCTGGGAAAAAGCCGAAGAGCAGCGAGATTGATGACTGTTAGTTAACAACAGTCCGCTGCTCATCGCCCCGTACTTGGAGCGCAGCTTTTTGACAGCTTTTTTGGTAACTTTGGAGAATGTATTCAGGTCCGCGGCAGCGATGTTAGGCGATCTTAGGTGAGCGTATTGGTGCCGTCGAATGCAAGTAAGTTGACAGGTTGGTAAATAGGGGCCTTGGAGTCAGAATATAGGAGTGTTAACCAGTGTGTAGCCGGTATTAGAAAGCAGCCATCTTAGTCGCTGGTCCCCCGGGGTTTTTTTAAAAAAAAATGGGTATTAGAATAGGAATAATTGTTATGGATAATTCGTTTTTGTTATTTTGTGTAATGTTTTTTTTTTCGTTTTGGGGTGTTTTTTTTTTCAGAATAGCCATTGTTTTATTTTTAATGGTCAGCAAAAGAGCTGAATGCCCTTTTAGGGGAATGCCCATACAAATGCCCTTTTCATGGCAATCGGTAGATTAGGTTTTACTTTATTTTTATTTTGTGGGTTTGGGGGGTGGGGGTTTGTATACTGTTAGGGGTGTACGTTTTTATTTTGTAGAAAAAGAGCTGATTTCTTTAGGGTAATGCCCTACAAAAGGCCCTTTTAAGGGCATACAAAAGGCACTTTTAATGGCCCTTGGTAGTTTATTATAGATTAGGGTTTTTTATTTTGGGGTGATTTTGTTTTTTTAAACAGGGTATTAGAATACGAATCATTTTTATTGTTTTGGATAATTTTGTTTGTTATTTTTAGTAATGGTAGTTTTGTTTTTTATAATTTTAGTGTGTTCTATTTTTTATAATGGTAGGTTTTAGTGTAAGGCAGCTTAGGTTTTATTTCACAGGTAAGTTTGTATTTATTTTAACTAGGTAGTTAGTAAATAGTTAATAACTATTTACTAACTAGTCTACCTAGTTAAATCAAATACAAACTTATCTGTGAAATAAAAATAAAACCTTAGCTAGCTACAATATAACGATTAGATTATAATGTGTCGATAGTGGCTTGAAAAGTCTATGGCCCCTGCACCAGATGGACTCCCATGGGGTAAGGGGATAGGAAGAATTGCAGACAAATCCCATTCCCCAACTTGTGGGGAAGCTTTTGATTCTGATAAGTTCGAAGTGAAGGAAGGGTGGAATACCAGTATGTTTTTCTAAATGGTCCAGTTCAATTAATCTATTTTGGTGGGTTGTTGACCAGAAATCTGAAATTAGTTTAACACCTAACTGATCCCAAGTATTGGGGTGGGTTTCTGCTAGTCCAGTGAGTAGGCCAGCAATGGAGGTAACCAGGGAGGGGTGAGGTGCAATTAGTCGGCGGCGACAAATCTTGTCCCAGACAGAGAGGCACTCTGTGATTATGGGGTTAGTGATACCTAGAGTTCTGTGACTATGGGATGGGGTCCAAATCAAGTCTTTAAGGAGTATATTGGAAGATAATGAGGCCTGTTCAATGTCTCTTCATTTGTCGTGTGATTGGAGTACCCCCCATTGGGATATGTGCGTGAGCATTGCTCCCTCATAATACTTAATAATGGATGGGGAGGCCAGACCTCCAAGGTGAATAGGGAATTGTAGGGTTCTGTGGGCAATTCTGGGAGTCTTGCCTTCTAAAATGAACTTCGTAAGTTCACTCTGGAATTGTAACAGAAGGTGTATGGGCACCCTAATCAGGAGGCACCTAAATAGATAAGTAAGCTTTGGGAGGAAGGACATTTTAAGGGAGGCTATCCGACCCATCCAGGAAATTGACTTATGGTCCCATTTGTGTTTCAGGGTTCTCAGTTCTGCCAGTAACGGGAGATAGTTATCCTTAACCATCTGAGTTACACAGTTAGATAACCGTACTCCGAGATGGGTGACCTGCTCATTTGTCCATTTAAAGTTAAATTTATTTTTCAGGTTAAGGATGTAATCTAGTATATTTCAGTTTTTAAAATATTGAGTTTGTAAAAGTAGAGGTCAACAAAAGCTTTCAGGATCTCCATAAGTATACGGATGGAATGATCGGCGAACAATGCAATTTTAAGCTTTGTGCCAAATAGTGTGATCCCTTCCATTCCCCTATCTGAATGTATCCACTCCGCTAGGGGTTCGACTGCTAGAGAAAACAGCAGAGGGGACAGAGGGCATCCCTGTCTGGTGCCGTTGACAATCGGAAATGGGAGGGATTGAAATCCCAGGCCCCTAACCTTGGCCATCGGCGTAGAGTAGAGGGCTTGAATGGCAAGACAAATCACAGGAGGGAACTTGAAGACTTTGAGAGTTTCCCAGAGGTAGGCCCATCTGACATGGTCAAAAGCCTTCTCGGCATCCAAGGAGATGACCGAGAAAGGCTTATTCATTCTAGTCGATTCGCAAATAACATTAATGAGACGCCTGGTATTGTCAGGTCCCTCACAGTTATGAATGAAACCTACCTGATCTGGAGTGATTAAGTTAGGCAAGAGTTTATAAATGTGGTTGGCTAGGAGTTTAGAATAAATTTTGACATCCACATTAATCAGGGAAATAGGCCTTTAATTGGAGCATATGGAGAGGTCTTTGTGTGGTTTGGGAATAGTGACAATGTTAGCCTTCAGGAATTCTTTTCTGAAATTCCTCTCCTCTCTAGCCAGGCTGAAGAATCTAAGAAGCAGAGGGGACAATTCCTGAGTGTATGTCTTATAGAACTGGGCAGGGAATCCATCTGGCCTAGGGGCCCAAAAGGGTTTCAGTCTTGTTGTTCGAACGTGAGTGTCAGAAGGTTCAGTTTGTTGAGGAATTGTCTGATAGTATTTGTCAAGGCGGGGTGGGTATCTTCTTCCTTCTCAATGTTATACAATTTTGAATAGTAGTCTGCAAAACAGTCTCCTATTAGTGAAGGCAGTCTAAGAGTTTTGTGGTTGTGTTGGATTTGATGTGTATGAAAAACACTATTCCGACGGTGCAATTTGTTAGCTAACATAGTGTCAGCTTTGTTACCTTTGTGGTAGAATATTTGTTTGAGTTTTGTAAGGTTGTGTTGGGTTTGGCGCAATTGTAATTGATTAATGTGGGCTCGAATGGTGGTGATTTGTGCAGATGTTTCCTCTGAGATGGTGGCGTACTTAATGTTCTCTAAAATTCTAAGTTTATTGTGTGCTTGGGCAAGAGTAAGTCCAGCGAGCCTTTTTAAGTGGTCCTGTTTACGAATAATGTAACCCCTAACAACCACTTTAATGGCTTCCCAAATAATGTCGTCTGTGGTCTGAGCGTTGTCATTCTGTTGGATGAGTTAAATTATGTTGCATCTTAGTTCCTCTCTTAAAGGAACATCTGATAGAATGTGACGGGGTAAACTCCAGGTAGCTTTGAGTGAGGAGCTGTCAGCAGGTTGTAAGTCAGCTAGAACCAGGTCATGATCTGACCAGGAGCATAGGGAGATGTTAGTGCAGGATACAGAGTCTAGGGTCTCCAGTAGGCAGAATATGTGATCTAGTCTGGAATAAGTTTTGTGCGAATAGGAGTAATAGGTATAGTCTCTGTCTTTCGTGTGAAAAGATCTCCAAATGTCAAAGTATCCATATTGGGACATAATGGTCCTAAAATGTGTAGAGAGGAGGCCAGATTGGGGGTTTTGTTTGCCTGGGGTCATTGTTTTGCGGTCTATTTTGTTTTCCCAAGTCATGTTGAAGTCTCCTGCCAGGAGAACTCTACCCTGTCTGTGCCGGTCTATTAGGATTTTTCTAAAGCATGCAGGTTGACGCGAGTTGGGCAAATATATTGATACTAGGGTGTGTAACACATGATCGAGTTTACAAACCAGGATTGTGTACCTGGCTTGGGGGTCCCTGATCACCTGTATTTTCTCGTATGCTACCCTATTATGTATTAATATGGCTGTTCCTCTAGCCTCCTTAGTGAAAGGGGAGTGCTCTATTGTCGTGTTGGTGTGTGAATGGAATCTGTGATGGGCATCTAACTGCCAGTGAGTCTCCTGGAGAAATACTATATCTGGATTATGAAACCTGAGAGTACGAGCTAGTAAGCTTCATTTAAAAGGAGAGTTAAGGCCCCTAGTGTTGTGAGTTTGAACTCTGAACCTATTCATTGTTATATCTTATTCTGAAGCTCTAGGTCAAAAAGGAAGGGATTGGGGGGTTCGGGTTTAAGTCGTGTGAAGTCAAACGTTTTGGTTAGCCGGAAAAGGGAAAGGAAGGGGGATGGGGGGATCAGTCAAGTTATTGGGTCTAAGTAATGTATCGATAGTATGAGGTGGAAATAGTCCACCTAGGCGGAACCCTGGCATGGGCTACACTTTCCGGGGGGGGAGCTAAAAATATGGCTGAGTGCGTGGGAGCCAGATTTCCCAGCTCCACTCCATAATTAAGGAGGTCCGGTCGGGAGAGTATATAGTGAGGTCTGTCAACCAGTGGGGCATGTCTTAGTGGCATTGACAACTATGCGGCAATGGTATCAATAATAACAACAATATAAATAACATCAGTTTCCCCCCATCGAGGTAGTCCAATAACATAACTAGTGTTCTGCCAGCCCTGCTCCTTAACCTATTAAACAAAACAAGAAACAGTGCAAACATGTAACCATGTCAACTTAGCTTGTGTGTAGGAGCATCATCTTGGCGTGAAGCAATCAAGGTGCCTCTGTCATCTTAGAGACATCTTTCAAAACTCGTAGAGAAGAAGGAACTTGATGGGGGAAAGTAAAAGAACTCTCAGTTACACCTTAGGTTCAGGGAGGAAGTGTGTGGGGCCAAGGAAGATCCTGCAGCTGTTGGGTCTTCATTCTCTTTGGCCTTTGGTCCTTAACAGACTATTCAGGAGCATAGACTCGTAATTTAGATTGTGTGGGGGTGGATTTCGCATGGCATCAGTTGAGATTCCCCACTGTGTGAGAAGAGTAGTCCCTTGGGATAAGGTGGACATTGTATGCGTCTGGTTATCTTTTGTGATTATCAGTTTAGTTGGGTATCCCATCTGTATTTGATGCCTGCTCATCGGTGTTCCAATGTGAATGGCTGGTAGTGCCTTCTATGTTGCAGGGTATGTGCCGATAGATCAGGCAACAACTGGATATCCCTGAACTTATCTGACATCTGCGGTTTTCTGAAAGCAACCTGCATAAGTTTGTCCTTGTAGCGGAAGCTGTGGAAGCAGACAATGACATCTCTTGGCTTCTCTTGTGAAACTGATCTCGGTCGTAGAGCTCTGTGAGCCCTCTCCATTGTAGAAGTCACACCCTCAGTAGGGCCTAACAGGTCATTAAAGAGTTATTTTAGATAGCTCTAGAGATCGGCTGGTTGGACTTCTTCTGGGATCCCTCTGAACCGGACATTATTTCTACGAGCTTGGTCTTCGACATCAGCAAGTTTGAATTCAAGGTGGTTCAGTTGTCCAGATAATGCTTCTGAGTATGCCAAAAGATTTGTCTGGTCCGTAGCAATGTCATCCTGCTTCCTCTCAAGAGAGTCCACCTATCTCCTAAATGTCCTTTCGAAGTTCTGCATGACTTTTCTTAATTTCCTTTGTAATAGAGCATGTTTGACACGCAAACATTTTCTTGAGAGTTGCTTCAGTGATGAAGTGTTGGGATTGGGCAGATAGTAGTGTATCAGGTTGAGAGCCATCTCCTACTGACTCCGAATCACTAAGACCATCAATTGAACCTTCCTCTGGTTCCTTTGGTGGTTGAGTAAAATGGTCAAAGACTGTTTTTTTGACAGCCCCTGGGGTCTTTCGGTGTCTTCTGGAAGTATGAGGCATCTTCAGACACAGTGGTTAAATGATGAGAGTAAGCTTGCTTACTGAGTATATTTATGTAGGTAAAATATAGTAACCCCTCTGGTTGACAGGATTATAAATGGGCTCAAAGATTAAAGTACATTGATCTTTAATTGATCTCTCAAAGTTAACTCATGTCAGATAATACTTCAACGAGGGGGCAAATGCCAAGGAGACGCCACAAACAAAACCACAGAACAACAATAGTCAATATTATATTGTAGCTAGTATTTACCT
The DNA here is from genome assembly GCF_027579735.1 of Bombina bombina. Lineage (NCBI taxonomy): Eukaryota > Metazoa > Chordata > Amphibia > Anura > Bombinatoridae > Bombina > Bombina bombina. Next base: position 106,191,705 of record NC_069502.1, read on the forward strand.
TATTACACTAAGAGGTCACAAAAGTTTGTTGGGGGGGCGAAGTTGAGGGGAATGCTACCAAGGGCCACAGACAGAGTCCTTCTCTCACCCCAGGGACCAGGGGGATACGACCCAGCGGGAAGAGAAAAAGGAAAGAGGGAGTGACCCACCTGGACAAGCCAGGCAGGAAAGGGGGGGAGAGAGAAGGGGCCCAGGTAGAAAAGAAAAAGGGTCAGATATCACTGCCAAGGGGGGGCACACTGACATAAAGGACAAGTCAGATTGAACAACAACTAAATGTCTAGGCTACCCCAGAATTGGAAGTATTAGTCTTATATTCCTACTTTTAAAGTAGGCCAACCGCCTCAGCTATACTGTCTACCTGTCTACCACACTGGGGAGGAGAAAGGACGCCTCACTAAAGGCCTAAAAATGCGAATTAGTGTATAGGGTCCAATGTGGGAGCAGTGTAGCACAGTACGCATGTAACAAAAATAATATTAATACACCCAGTTAGGGCAGATAGCTATATCCCCAGTAGGTCTGTGCTAAGGAAAGTAGAAGTACCTGCAGGGGGACAGTATACAGTAAGGGATACACCATATATTTACAGTTGTACATGTGACCTAGGACCAAACCCTCACCTTGTGGAACAAGGGAATACAACCCGAAGGAAAAGAAAAAGGAAGTGGGAAGTGACCTACCCAGGTTATCTGTGCAGGAGCGGAAAGGTGAGGGGTGGTTTTACAGTTATTATACATATAAAACTTATTTCAAGCAGTTAGTAGAATTATTAGGTATAACACTTCCAGAACTTCTCATAGCATACAATATACCCTAGCACTGGACCACTGTGTGAATGGTTATGGAGAAAGTCTCTGAGATTAAAAGTGATAAGTGGGCAAGTGATCCGGTGTTAGAATCTGTAAGTTGTCAGCCTGTGGGAAAGCTGAAGGTCTAGGAATAACCCACTTAATGCTTTTAAAGGGGGAGAAAAATTTATTGAGAGTCTTTATATAACATCTGCAACTGCTGTTAAGAGAGTCCAAAATTGAGAAGGCTTAATATTCGGTCCCAAACCTGTAATTCTCTATAGAATATGGATGGCTAGTGTATCAATTTCAAGGCCATATGATGGTAGCTTCTTTCTTTCATTAGTGGCATACATTTATAGGGATTATTTATTCAGGAGTATATGGCTGGATTCCCCTAAATAACAGTACGTTTGTTTCAGGCCACTTTTACTCTGCCCCCATATTATGTATAAAGTTCCTGCAGCAAAAAGCTGTGCAACAGGGCTAAAATTTTGATTTGGTTCTTTTGCCGATATAGCTGTACAGCTTGACTATGGCTTAGTATATCCTGCGTCCCTGCTAGTTTTTAGGTACATTTATGCCTTTAATTTAGTGGGGTCAGGGCTAAAATCTCTTTCAAAGTTCAGAGCTTCTCCTAAGTGCGACTATCCTGAATGGCGGCTAGCTCCGCACCCCTCTTTTTCACTTTTTGCACTCCATTGAAGTCTGTGGGGGAATGTGCTCCCATGGTCACGATATTCTAAGTTCCACTTTTTGCGCACAGCAGGTTTGCGTTTGTGTGCAAACTTTTTACTTTCAACTAATACGACCATAACCCGACCCACACAAAAAGCCTCTGTCTAGCAAAGTTAACGTGTAAGTAGGAGCGCTAATCTGTGCCCCACTCGTAATCTAGCCCAAAGTGTTTTATCTTTTATTGTACATATAAATAAGCACAGAGGAACAGCAGGGATTTAAAGGGACAGTTAGGTCAAAATTAAACTATCATGATTCAGATAGAGCAAGCAATTTTAAGCAACTTTCCAGTTTACTTCTATCATCAAATTTGTATCATTCTCTTGTTATCCTTTGTTGATGAACATAGGTAGATTCAGAAGCAGCAATGCACTACTGGGAGCTAGCTGGTAACTGGTGGCTGCACACTTACAATGCTAAGCTTTTGGTGTTCAGTTTCTTTTACATATGGTTGTTTCTAAGTTATTATCCATATTTTCTCTAATTGTTATGACCTAATGCATCTATCTTATCTCTGATCATTATAAAAGAAGGCTAAATCTGAGATGTTTCAATTAAGCAGCTGTGAAGCTCCAGGTAGAAATGTTCATTAGAGATTGTTAGTAACATAGTATCAACCTAGTGTAGTTATGATATTTATCTTCTATTTGTTTGTTTTTCCAAACGAACTAACTCAACATTAAAGGGACACTGAACCCAATTTTTTTCTTTCGTGATTCAGATAGAGCATGACATTTTAAGCAACTTTCTAATTTAGAGAACATTAAGTACGCCACCATCTCAGAGGAAACATCTGCACAAATCACCACCATTCGGTATAACACTTCCAGAACTTCTCATAGCATACAATATACCCTAGCACTGGACCACTGTGTGAATGGTTATGGAGAAAGTCTCTGAGATTAAAAGTGATAAGTGGGCAAGTGATCCGGTGTTAGAATCTGTAAGTTGTCAGCCTGTGGGAAAGCTGAAGGTCTAGGAATAACCCACTTAATGCTTTTAAAGGGGGAGAAAAATTTATTGAGAGTCTTTATATAACATCTGCAACTGCTGTTAAGAGAGTCCAAAATTGAGAAGGCTTAATATTCGGTCCCAAACCTGTAATTCTCTATAGAATATGGATGGCTAGTGTATCAATTTCAAGGCCATATGATGGTAGCTTCTTTCTTTCATTAGTGGCATACATTTATAGGGATTATTTATTCAGGAGTATATGGCTGGATTCCCCTAAATAACAGTACGTTTGTTTCAGGCCACTTTTACTCTGCCCCCATATTATGTATAAAGTTCCTGCAGCAAAAAGCTGTGCAACAGGGCTAAAATGGCGGCCTTTCCCGCCAAGCTATTTCTCTGCTTTTCACCTCTCTGAGGCCCTGTCTTCAGCCTCCCAGCTCGTCTGTCATCAACTCACCCACCAGTCAATGTAGATGTCTAGTCCGTTGGAGCACAGGTGGATTACAGCTACTGGAGTGCTGCTTCTCATGGAGGTAGCTTCCACTGCTCAAGTTTTCGGCTGCTCCAACAGGAATCAATTATGACCTAGTTCTTAGCCTCCATGTGTCTCCTAGGTCTCCTATGTACCTCCAGCAGCTGGAACACTACTCCAGAGCGGAGCCCCGACCCTCCGGAGTAAGAAGTAAGAGGTGCAAGTGGTTCCATTCAGCTGGCCGGTAGTCTGACAATGGAGGTAGTCAACCTTTCCTAGTACTTAGTCGACTCAGGCGCTCCTTAGTGTTGGAAGGTTTCAACCACAGAGCGGGTCTCACAGGTCTCCTGCACTCCGGCACAGAAAAATTTTGATTTGGTTCTTTTGCCGATATAGCTGTACAGCTTGACTATGGCTTAGTATATCCTGCGTCCCTGCTAGTTTTTAGGTACATTTATGCCTTTAATTTAGTGGGGTCAGGGCTAAAATCTCTTTCAAAGTTCAGAGCTTCTCCTAAGTGCGACTATCCTGAATGGCGGCTAGCTCCGCACCCCTCTTTTTCACTTTTTGCACTCCATTGAAGTCTGTGGGGGAATGTGCTCCCATGGTCACGATATTCTAAGTTCCACTTTTTGCGCACAGCAGGTTTGCGTTTGTGTGCAAACTTTTTACTTTCAACTAATACGACCATAACCCGACCCACACAAAAAGCCTCTGTCTAGCAAAGTTAACGTGTAAGTAGGAGCGCTAATCTGTGCCCCACTCGTAATCTAGCCCAAAGTGTTTTATCTTTTATTGTACATATAAATAAGCACAGAGGAACAGCAGGGATTTAAAGGGACAGTTAGGTCAAAATTAAACTATCATGATTCAGATAGAGCAAGCAATTTTAAGCAACTTTCCAGTTTACTTCTATCATCAAATTTGTATCATTCTCTTGTTATCCTTTGTTGATGAACATAGGTAGATTCAGAAGCAGCAATGCACTACTGGGAGCTAGCTGGTAACTGGTGGCTGCACACTTACAATGCTAAGCTTTTGGTGTTCAGTTTCTTTTACATATGGTTGTTTCTAAGTTATTATCCATATTTTCTCTAATTGTTATGACCTAATGCATCTATCTTATCTCTGATCATTATAAAAGAAGGCTAAATCTGAGATGTTTCAATTAAGCAGCTGTGAAGCTCCAGGTAGAAATGTTCATTAGAGATTGTTAGTAACATAGTATCAACCTAGTGTAGTTATGATATTTATCTTCTATTTGTTTGTTTTTCCAAACGAACTAACTCAACATTAAAGGGACACTGAACCCAATTTTTTTCTTTCGTGATTCAGATAGAGCATGACATTTTAAGCAACTTTCTAATTTGCTCCTATTATCACATTTTCTTCATTCTCTTGGTATCTTTAATTGAAATCCAATAATGTAAGTTTAGATTCCGGTCCATTTTTAGTGAACAACCTGGGTTGTCCTTGCTGATTGGTGGACAAATTCATCCATCAATAAAAAAGTGCTGTCCAGAGTACTGAAACCAAAAAAAAAGCTTAGATGCCTTCTTTTTCAAATAAAGATAGCAAGAGAACGAATAAAAATTGATAATAGGAGTAAATTAGAAAGTTGCTTAAAATTGCATGCTCTATCTGAATCATGAAAGAAACATTTTTGGTTCAGTGTCCATTTAAGGGCTCCATGTATGAAGCTCGCCTTGTGTCCTGCAATGTAAGAAGATTTTTACACTCTTCACCACCTCAGAGGTGGTGAAGAGAATACTGACAGTCTCTTCTCTCACGTGATTGGTCGTGCGAGTGAAGAGGCAGGCATTACACACTCATCGGATGAACAGATCCGCTGCCAGTATGCAGCAAAGGCGTGCAGAAAACTTCTCAAGTTGAGAAGCTTGTCTACATCCCATTTAATACATTGGACCCTCAGTGTGTTGTTTAACATTGATAAGTCTTCTACATGTTTAATATTGTATCTTCTGTACTTTATGTACAGGAATACCCCGCTAATACAGCAGGTTAGGGAGTGTCACTGTAAAGCGAAAACCGTCTTAAAGCGAAGCTAGGTGGTTTTTGCTTTCTTTTCACTTGCCAGTCTGTTTAAAAACTTGAAAACATGTTTGAACTCACGTATATTAGATGGACAATAGCACTAAGTTTAGTTTAACGCTAGCACAGTACAGTATTCAATTACGCAGGTGCAATTCATGTAGACACCAGAAAGGAATTATATACAGTATATGGTTACAATGCTGTATACAATATGCAGTATAGTAGTATGTGCTGTATTGCTTACTAAAATTTAGTGATAATTACTGTAGTTAAATTTGCCAGACTATGACACTAATACACGGAGTGCATGGTAATGCTGTAAACAGACCAATTTGTGCATAACATAATGGCGCCAGTCGCCTTTCTTGCAATCTCACGATGAGTACAATACTGTTTCAAAATACTTGGAGGATGGACTTCAGCTCAGTATTAGAAAAGCAGTAGTGAAGCGCTGTAAAGCGGGGTATTCCTGTAGTTGTGACTTTTTCAAATTGTTTTTCTCTAAATAAATAAATTCAGGCCTCAGACAGGGAGCCTGATTATAAAAAACTTGCTGGCTGGAGGGAAATCATGTATAATCTTTTTGAGCATTTTATTTGTGCCCTTCATAGCTATATAAACACAGCTTTCAAGGTACAAAATGTCTTCTAAAATTCTTAAAAGAACTTTGGTGTCATGGAGAGGCATCTTTGATAATGTCGCCAGAGCAGAGAGCTTTATATTATCGGGCCTGGGAGAGATGATATCTACCAAAACAATATTTTTAAGAACAGCAGAATTGATTTACTTTTACAGTAAAATGTTATGTGGACTAATTCAATGTTTTTAAGTATGCCTCTAATTGTTTCTCCTTTTTACTTATTTCCAGTTGTACAACGCATACCCATCCCTGATTCGCTGGATACCTGGAGTTCACAAAACAATTACGAAAAATGTGAACGAATATCATAATTTTATTAGAGAGACCTTTGCAAAACAAAAGGAGCAACTGGATGCTAATGACCAGAGGAACCTTATTGATGTATTTCTTGTTAAACAACAAGAGGTATAGTAAAATTATGTTTTGCTCACGTAGATGTATTTATCACTCTATAGATAGCCAAAACATTACATTACCAATCTTAAGAAATAAAAGGTATACCAGAAGAAAAATGTGTTTGTTAACTGTGGGCCAGATTACAAGTGGTTCACAAAATATATTTTTTGCTTGCACACAAATAACGCTGGAAGTAAACATTTAACGCAGGTTAGCACTCGTATTACAAGTTGACAGTAAGTTGTTTGCATGCGAGTGAAACCCAACGCTCACAATTAGCTGGACACCAGACCTTATGCTAACCTGACACCACATTAGACCCACAGCGCTAAACCCGAAGATACTTATAAATATTGTATATGCCAATGTTCTTCACATAGAAGAAAATGTTCTTTTTATTTTTAAATATGTATTTCTATATATATGTATATACAGGTATATATATATATATATATATATATATATATATATATATATATATATATAGTTACTTTTTGTAAAAAATATATCTATACCTATATATCTATAGGAATGTATATTATATATACAGTTATATAAAGATATATATAAATAAATATTCATTTATAAAATTTTCAGCTTTTTAAGTGGAAAGGGCTCCAAAATATGTGTGTAAATATATACACCAATACACATATTTAGACATCAATACCTTGTTATATAACATATAGCTTTGAACCTTATTGATGTATTTCTTGTTAAACAAAAAGAGGTTTATCACTTTATAGATGGCCAAAACATTACATTACCAATCTTAAGAAATAAAGGGTATCCCTTATAAAATATTATTATACATATTTATATTAATATTTTTTATCAGAAAATGTATTTATGAATGTAATGCTTTATTTTGATGCATTTATGTTGTTTTTAACCCCTACCCTTTACGCAAGGGGGCCGATTTACCAACCCCCGTATCGTCCCCAATGTAACTGTTTCCGCAGGAGCCTTCAGACTCGCCGGAAACTGGAGTTAAGAAGCAGCGGTCTTAAGATTGCTGCTCCTTGGGGCCGATTTATCAATGTCTGGCAGACATGATCTGCTGTAGCAGATCTTGTCCGCCAGATATCGCTGAATGCCGATAGCAATGCCGCCCCCTGCAGATTCGCGCCCAATCGTCCACTAGCAGGGGGTGTCAATCAACCCAATCGTACACGATCGGGCGGATTGCAGACAGCAGCCTCAGAGATGGAATATGAGTTAAGGAGCAGCGGTCTTAAGACCGCTGCTTCTTAACTCCTATTTCCAGCGAGCCTGAAGGCTCGTGCAGAAACAAATACTTTAGGGGCCTTTCAGGGATTGATAAATTGGCCCCCTTAACTCGTCCTCTGCCTCTGAGACTGCAGACATCAATGATTGACACCCCCTGCTAGCGGCCGATTGGCAGCGAATCTGCAGGAGGCAGCATTGCACAAGCAGTTCTGGTGAACTGCTTGTGCAATGATAAATGCTGACAGCGTATGCTGCCCGCATTTAGCAATGCAGGGCAGACATGATTCGCTATAGTGAATCATGTCCGGCCGAGGTATGATAAATCTACCCCAAGGTCTTCAGTTGCGCTAAACCGAAGAGTGCTGATTTATTTTATGCTCAAGCTAACATGTTTACATTCAACTTGTAATATACAGTATGTGCAAGTTGACGCTGTTGCATTATTGACCTCTGAAAACTTTAGATTGTCACTTGTAATCTGGCCCAGTTAGGTTTTGTGGAAAAAATAATAACCCAAAAATAAGGTGTCATTGTAAGGAAAGTTGGTTATTAGACACCCGCTTTGGTTTTCTCAGTAGAAGATAAGACCCCTTATTATAAAGAGGGGAAATTCTTTTTTTTAATTAGGGGACAGATGAAATACACCCAAGGGTTCTTAGGAAATTTAGAACTTTTATACCCAAACCTCTACTCTTACTTTTTCAAGACTCATTATCCCCAAGCATAGTACCCCAGTACTTGTGAAAAGCTGATTTTTTAAAAGGAAAGAAAGGCTGATCCAGGAAGCTATAGACCAATAAGCCTGACATTGGTAGTAGGAAAGATAAAGGAAGGGATTATAAAGTATTATATTCAAGATTATATTTGTGTAAACAAGGTTATGCGTTCAAATCAGCATGGTTTTATGAGAAATAGATCACGTCAAACTAATCTAATTATATTCTATGAGGAATGAAAGAAGGAAGAAAGAATGTAGATATAGGTGAATAGCACCCCCTAGTTGTCATTTGAAGGTGAATAAGTTGATGTGACACACTTGGATTTTGCAAAGGCTTTTAATATAGCTGGAAGTGTTAGCTCATGGATAAATCACTGGCTAAAAGACAGGGAGCAACAAGTAGTAATAGATGGCACTTAATCAGTTTGAACAAAAGTAATTAGTGGAGTCACCCAAGGCTTAGCATTGAGCCCTGTTCTTTTGTAATATTTTTTATAAATGACTTGAATGATATAGGACCGCTCTATTTTTACAGATGATACTAAGTTGTGTAAGATGATTAGGTCAGTGCAGGATGTAATTATCTTACAAGGGGATTTACAAAAATTGGAAGGACGGGCTAGTAAATGAGATATAATACTGGTAAATGTAAGGTTCTACATTTTGGAAGTACAAATATGCAGGCAGCCTAATATTTAAATGTGACTAGACTTAGCACAGAGGTGGAAATAAATGTGAGCATATTTGTAGATAACATGCTAAGAATGAGTGAGCAATGTGAGACAGAGGTTTCTAAGGTTAATAAGATACCAGCATGTATTGAAAGAGGCATCCATGCAACGTATTGCTGTATTAATATATGGTGAGACCTTACATGAGTATGGAGTTCTGTTCTGGGGACAAATTTAAAAAACGGACTGAAAAATAAATAAGAAAAATTAGCTAAACTGCATCTGTTTTCTCTAGGAAAAAAGGAGCTTGAGAGGCAATACCATATGATTTGATATCATTATTTTATATAAATATATGCAAGACCCATATAAAGTGCTGACAGAAGCTCTGTTTATTGCAATTGTTTGTGACAAGATGCCACAATTTCAAACTAGAGGAAAGGAGATTTAATATGCAGCAACATAAAAAAATATTTTTGGTGTGTAAGATCAATCATATTGTGGCAGTGAATGCCAACACCTTAGATAAATTTAAAAATAGCTTAGTATACATTTTTGGTAAGAAACAGAATTCAGGTATACGATTGTGTTTTTAATGGGTTAGCTTTCTAATTGTATTAATTTATGCTCAGTTGGAGCTTCTTTATTATATATCATGTAGGATGGGTTTAGGTTGAACTTGATGGACTTCTGTTTTCTTTCAACCTCATCTACTATGTTACTATGTATGTTTGACATCTCCAACCTCCCCCACCCCCAATTGCTGGTGATCACCATGGTAATAATGAACCACAGGCATAGTGATTTTTTTTTTTTTAAAAGGGAGACAGCATTTTGGCCCTGTCTCATTCATAAAACCTGTTTCTCAGTGATTCAATCTATTTATAAGAGCTAAATAATTAGCGTATATTTGTTTTTACTTATTAAAGGGACACTGAACCCAAATTTTTTCTTTCGAGATTCAGATAGAGCATGACATTTTAAGCAACTTTCTAATTTACTCCTATTATCAAATTTTCTTTATTCTCTTGGTATCTTTATTTGAAATGCAAGAATGTAAGTTTAGATGCCGGCCCATTTTTGATGAACAACCTGGGTTGTCCTTGCTGATTGGTGGATAAATTCATCCACCAATAAAAAAGTGCTGTCCAGAGTCTGAACCAAGAAAAAAGCTTAAATGCCTTCTTTTTCAACTAAAGATAGCAAGAGAACAAAGAACAATTGATAATAGGAGTAAATTAGAAAGTTGCTTAAAATTGCATGCTCTATCTGAATCACGAAAGAAATAATTTGGGTTCAGTGTCCTTTTAAGTATTTTATTTCCAATAGCATTGCATTGGTTCAATACTGTTAATATTCACTGTTTAAGCTGAACAGTGTATAATTAATTCTTTGAAGATCAACAAGTATATTCTCTTAGACTGCCAGGGGCTTAGTTAGCTTTATCAACAATAGAAAGTTCAAAGTAGTTGCATTTTATATGAATACTCACCATTCTCCTATTGGTGTGTCCTTATAATGTTCCTGGTATTCTGCTATATGTTTCTTTGTATTGTATTTGCTGCCTTTCCGCGTGTACAGACCTCTTTTCTTCTGAGCCCTCAGCACTCGTGCTCTCCGTGTCATGCAATACAGATGTCGCTGTGTTGCAGTGTGATGATGTCACTCAGAAGACCAGTTCCCACGTCCTTTCATGTAATTGCTTAAACATATTGAAAGTTGAGTTACGAGTTACGATACTCAAGCAGCCAAAAGTATTCTTTTAAAAATGTGTCCTCTTTATTAATACTTTATTAAAACAAGTGCTACAACGCAGTCCCAGGCTAAGCACCCTTAGTGAGGTGGATGGAAGTGGAGTGTAATTCCTACATGTTTCATGCAAGATGATTTTATATAGGTATATATATATACATATATATATAAATACATTGAACATATTCTGCTATGTGCAGAACATTGGAATGTGAAATATTTACAGAAAATACAAAGTATAACACTTTATTAAAAATTAATATTGTTTTCATCTACTTAACTGCAAAGGACTCCAATGCACTTATATATACAGTACTGTGCAAACATTTAAGGCCACGATTAGATTTGTTGTTTTAGCAAATTTTTAATGACCATCCATATTTATTTTTCGGTCCCTTTATTAAGATACAAACAGAAAATACAGCAAATATGTACACAAAATATAAAAAAAACACAATTTTCAGAACAAAATGGTTTCTTCAGGCAAAACTCAGTATTTAGTTTGACTTCCCTTGGCACTAAACACATCTTGAACTCTTTTAGGGAGACTCTCCTGCAGTTTTCTTAAAGGGACACTGAACCCAAATTTTTTCTTTTGTGATTCAGATAGAGCATGAAATTTTAAGCAACTTTCTAATTTACTCCTATTATCAAATGTTCTTTATTCTCTTGGTATCTTTATTTGAAATGCAAGAATGTAAGTTTAGATTCCAGCCCATTTTTGGTGAACAACCTAGGTTGTCCTTGCTGATTGGTGGATAAATTCATCCACCAATCAAAAACTGCTGTCCAGAGTTCTGAACCAAGAAAAAAGCTTAGATGCCTTCTTTTTATATAAAGATAGCAAGAGAATGAAGAAACATTGATAATAGGAGTAAATTAAAAAGTTGCTTAAAATTGCATGCTCTATCTGAATCACAAAAGAAAATTTTTGGGTTCAGTGTCCCTTTAAGTAATCTTCTGGTATATTATACCAGGCTTTTTTAAGCACTTCCCAGAGTTCTTCTTTAGATTTAGGTGGTCTTTTATTTATTTCTCTGTCCAGTTGATCCCATACTGCCTCTATACTAATCAGGTCTGGACTCTGTGGAGGCCAATCCATGACTGTCAGTGTTTTATCAGCTGTTTTTCTCTATATAAATGATTTAACTGCATTAGCAGTGTGCTTGGCATCGTTATCATGCTGAAAAATAAAACTATTCCCAATCAGACGCTTTCCAGGTCTTACATGATGAATTAAAACCTGACTGTACCTTTCAGCATTCATGATCCCATCAATTAGGACAATATCACCAACACCACTGCAGAAATGCAGCCCCAAACCAGGACAACCATGTTTCATTGAAGGCCGAAAGCACTCATTCTTCCATTTATCTCCAACTCTTCTTCTCACAAATTGTTGACATATGGACCCAAAAAATTCAAACTTGGATTTGTCACTCCATAATACTCTTTTCCACTGATCTTTATTCCAATCTTTGTGAGCTTTGACGTATCTTTTCACCCTGTTCCCCTTCCAAAGAATTGGTTTCTTGGCTGCTACCTTTCCACAAAGAACTGTAGAATGGTCAACTTTCCAGATGAAACTGCCAGATGCTTAGTCACTTCTTCCAGTCTCTCAATGAAGAAACTCTGAGAAACTTCTCATCAGATTTTTAAAGTTTTCTTAGCCTTCCAGTCCTTTTTTTGTCCTTGACTTTCCCGATTCTTCAAATTTCTTTTTAACAGCTTGAATACCATATCTTGAGTATCCAGTTTGTTTGCTGATTTCCCTTTGAGAGTATCCTTGTTGATGCAAAAGTATGATTTTATGACTGTCAAATTCTGTAATCTTTGGCATTTTGAATGGAATAATGTGATTGAAAGTTGGTTCTTATTTGCAACGCATCCAATGAAATAAACTCATACCACATGTGTATGTAATGCTCAAGCATGTCTTGCCCAAAACCTGGTGTAATAGACCTTTCTCACAGCACTCATTTTGACTTTAAATAGTTGGACAAATACAGGTCTTATTAATTACATTAAGTAGGGTTCCATTCATTTTAGGTTTGTGATAGCCAGGTCCCTGCTATTGCTCAAGTGTAATGGGAGGTCACACTAAATACTTGCCATTTTAGAGTATAAAAGCTCTGAAACAACAAATCAGCCAATAGAATTTCAGTAGCTCTCATCCTATTGGCTGATTTGAATTTCCAAAATCAAATCAGCCAAGAGGAATGCAAGGGATGCCATTTTGAATTGCGTCCCATGCATTGAAGATTCAGTATATGCCGGAGACCGTATAAAGAGGATGCTCCGCGCCGGATGTCTTCAGGATGGACCCACTCCGCACTGCCAGGATAAGGATAGAAGACGCCGCTGGGATGAATATAGAAGATGCCTCCTGGATGAAGATGGAGCCACCTGGATGAAGATGGATCCGCCAAGATGAAGATGGAGCCGCCTGGATGAAGATGGAGCCGCCGGCATGAAGATCCTTCAAGCGGGACTTCAGCAACTGTGAGAACCTAAAGAGGGGTTAGTGTTAGGCTTTTTTAAGGTTTTTTGGGTGTTTAGGGTTTGGGCTATTCTTAAAAGAGCTATATGCCCTTTCCAGGGCAATGCAAAAGAGCTAAATGCCCTTTTAAGGGCAATGCCCATACAAATGCCCCTTTCAGGGCAATGGGTAGCTTAGGTTTTTGTTAGAGTTAGGTATTTTATAGGGGGGTTGGTTGGGTGGTGGGTTTTACTGTTGGGGGGGTCTTTGTATTTTTTTACAGGTAAAAGAGCTGTTTAACTTTGGGCAATGCCCTACAAAAGGCCCTTTTTAGGGCTATTGGTAGTTTATTGTAGGCTAGGGTTTTTTATTTTTGAGGGGCTTTTTATTTTTATAGGGCTATTAGATTAGGTGTAATTCTTTTTTATTTTTGATAATTTTGTTTGTTATCTTTCGTACTTTAGTGTTTGTTATTTTTTGTAGTTTAGTATTTTTTATTTTTGTAATTAGATACTTTGTAATTATTAGGGTAGTGTTAGGATATTTTTAAAGTGTAATATAGTTTATTTAATTTGTAGTTAGTTTAATTTTAGTTTAATAGTTATATTAGTTTAAACTTAGTTTTTTTTAATTTGACAGGTAAGTTTTAATTTAATTTAAGATAGGGAAATTATAATTTTAATATAAAGTTAGGGGGCGTTAGTTTAAATTAGTTTATTGCGATGTGGGGGGATTTATGTTTAGGGGTTAATAGGTTTATTTAATATATTTCGTTGTGGGTGGCTTGCGGTTTATGGATTAATAGGTTTATTATAGTGGCATCAAAATTAGGGGTTAAAACCTTTAGTATAGTGGTGACGATGTCGGGAGCGGCAGATTAGAGGTTAATAACTTTAATATAGTGTTTGCGATGCGGGAGGGCCTCGGTTTAGGGGTTAATAGGTAGTTTATGGGTGTTACAGTTTTTTTTTTTTTAATAAGTCATGCTCTGACCTATTAACACAATTTAGTAAAAAGATGTTGCTTTCTAAACTTTCCTCTGGCTCATTTAAAAATATATTTTTAAATATATTCTTGAGGAACCCCAATTATTAATTTTATCCAATATTATTATGATTCAAGCATGCCAATTTTTTTATGCCTGTCTTTCAATCAGATGTTCCTTCTTGCTTCTTCATAGAAAATAAGTAGATGAGTTTGGCATGACTTATTTCTACAACCAAGCTGTCTGTCACTCATATTTACTGGTCAATATCTCTTATTTATATGAATTAGCAGCATCTCTACACATAATTTTTTAACATGAAAAAAACAATACTGCTTTATCAGTTGTGCACTAGTGATGTCGCAAACTTAAAAATTCGACTTCAATAGGCTGGCGAACTTTAAAACCTACAAGGACTCTTTATGGCCACAATAGTGATGTAAAAGTTGTTTCAAGGGGACTAACACCTGGACTGTGGCATGCTGGATGGGGATCCATGTCAAAACTCCCATGGAAAATTACATAGTTGATGCAGAGTCTGCTTTTAACCCATAAAGGGCCTAAATCACCTAACATTCCTAAATTGTTTGCAATAACGTGCTTTAAAACATCAGTTATGATGTCGTATCTATCAGGTAGTGTAAAGGTTATGCCCGCATCACAGTGAGAGACCAAACTCCACCGCAAACAACCGCAAAGAGTCCATTTGCACAACCATGAGATAGATAGATTAGCAGACTGATCTTTCAGAGTCAAAAAAATATTATTTTTAATATTTAAACTACTGTTATAACAAATATGATTGGTGGCACTATTTGGAAAGTGGGCCTGGCACACACGCTGGCAGACAGGCAACTGCAATTAAATAACAATAGCAGACTGATGTAACAGTTTGTTTTTAAAAAAGTTAAAAAAATATTACAACAGATAGGAGTAATCGCACTCAGGATAGAACTAGGCACAGTATGTGCTGGCAGCCTAACACACAGACTGGCACTAGTGGTGGCAGGCTGGCCTGTAAACTAAAATTAAATAACACTAGAAGACTGATGTAATTTTTTTTTTTTTTAAATTAATATAATGTTACACCAGATAGGAGTCGTGGACTGGCACTGAGGATGGAAGTAGGCACAGTATATGCTGGCAGCCTGACACACAGACTGGCACTAATGGCAGCCTGGCTGGCCTGGCAACTAAAATTAAATAACACTAGAAGAGGACTGATGTAAAAAAAATTTTTTTTTTAAATTTACACTAATGTTGTTACACCAGATATAAGTGGTGGAAAAAAGAGCTATTTATCTGTGTCACA
This sequence comes from Bombina bombina, assembly GCF_027579735.1. Classification (NCBI taxonomy): domain Eukaryota; kingdom Metazoa; phylum Chordata; class Amphibia; order Anura; family Bombinatoridae; genus Bombina; species Bombina bombina. Next base: position 106,206,898 of record NC_069502.1, read on the forward strand.
CTATATGATGTGGGCCAGAAACACACAGGCCTGATGGAAAAAGAAATTAGATTACACTAGCTAAATGATTTAATTATTTTTTTTTAACTTTAAAATAATGTAAAGCACATATGAGTCGTGGCTGCTAGGTAGGGCAGCAATTAACCACACCGCAGTATGCTCTGTAAGTCAGAAACACACAGGCCTGATAGAAAATAGAATTAGATTAAACTAGCAAAATGATTTAAAGGTTTTTTTGTTTTTTTTATTGAAAAAAAGGTTAAGAACATATGAGTCGTGGCTGCTAGCCTTGGTAGGGCAGCAATTAAACACAGTATGCTCTGTAAGTCAGAAACACACAGGCCTGATAGAAAATACAATTAGATTACACTAGCAAAATGATTTAAAGGTTTTTTTTTGGAATTGAAAAAAAGGTTAAGCTCATATGAGTCGTGGCTGCTAGCCTAGGTAGGGCAGCAATTAAACACAGTATGCTCTGTAAGTCAGAAACACACAGGCCTGATAGAAAATAAAATTAGATTACACTAGCAATATGATTTAAAGGTTTTTTTTTTTTTTATTGAAAAAAAGGTTAAGCACATATGAGCCGTGGCTGCTAGCCTAGGTAGGGCAGCAATTAAACACAGTATGCTCTGTAAGTCAGAAACACACAGGCCTGTTTGAAAATAAAATTAGATTACACTAGCAAAATGATTTAAAGGTTTTTTTTTTTTAATTGAAAAAAAGGTTAAGCACATATGAGTCGTGGCTGCTAGCCTATGTAGGGCAGCAATTAAACACAGTATGCTCTGTAAGTCAGAAACACACAGGCCTGATAGAAAAATAAAATTGGATTACACTAGCAAAATGATTTAAAGTTTTTTTTTTTTAATTTAAAAAAAGTTAAGCACATATGAGTCGTGGCTGCTAGCCTTAGGTAGGGCAGCAATTAAACACAATATGCTGCTGAGTAAGTCAGAAACACACAGGCCTGATAGAAAATGAAATTAGATTACACTAGCAAAATGATTTAAAAGGTTTTTTTTTTAAATTTCAAATAATGTTAAGCAGATATGAGTGGTGGCTGGCACAGAGCAATTAACCAAAAGACTGAAAAAAACTGAAGTATATGCTGTGTGAGCCTGAGAGACACAGGCCTGATAGAAAATGAAAATAAATTACACTAGCAAAATAATTTCAAATTTTTGTTGGTTAAATTTAAACTAATGTTAAGCAGATATCAGTGGTGGCACTAATCACAGTATATGCGTTGAGCCTCACACACAGGCTGAAAGCCAGGCAAATGCAAATAAAAATACAAAGAAAAAAACAAAAAAAAACGACTGAAGTTATAGCCCTAAAAAGGGCTTTTTGGGGTGCTGTCCTTGCAGCAGAGATGAGATGAGTCCTTCAGGAATGTAGTGGACACTAAATACACTAGCCTAGCTATCTATTTCCCTATTATGTCAGCAGCAGCAACACTAAAAGCTCCTATCATTAAGAAAGCAAGATTGTAATGAGTCTAAAATGGCTGCTGCCAAGGAGCTGGGAGGGTCTGTGAGGGAGTGTCTGCTGCTGATTGGCTCAAATGTGTCAGAAGGCTGTGACATACAGGGTCAAACTTTCCTCAATGATGACACATAGGGGGCTGATTGAACATCGCATATGTTCGCCCGCAACGGCGAACGCGAACAAGCTATGTTCGCAGGGAACCGTTCGCGGGTGAACAGTTCGGGACATCACTATTGTGCACCTCTTACTAGTGCTTATTAACTAATAGGCACTTCTTAATAATACTTATTGTCTGGTTAACACTTCCTGTTAATGCTCATTGGTTGACACTTGACAGATACTTCCTGCTTATACTCGCTGAATATATTAGTTCAGAAATGTAAACAGATTTTAAAGTGTTCTTATTCCATCTTGACCTTGAGTTTTATTTACCTTGATATTATTTAGTTTCTACCTAATATAATCTGGAATCAACTAAATTATTTTGTTGCAATGTGTGTCCCATTGATTGTTTTTTTTTGGTTATACAAAATAAAACAATGTATTTAAGAAATATTTTTCTTACATCATTTTATGCTCCAAAGTTTTCATCTTAGATTTTTTTTCTATTTACAGGTAGCCCTCAGTTTACGCCGGGGTTAGGTTCCAGAAGGAATGGTTGTAAATCGACACAGTTGTAAATTAAAACCCAGTTTATAATGTAAGTCAATGGGAAGTGAGGGAGATAGGTTCCAGGCCCCTCTCAAAATTGTCATAAGTAATACCTAATACATTATTTTTAAAGCCTTGAAATGAAGATTTTAAATGCTAAACAACATTATAACCCTAATAAAATAATCACACAACACAGAATATATAATTAAACTAAGTTAAATGAACAAAAACATTTGCTAAACAGCATTATAAACCTAATAAAATAATCAAACAACACAGACTTCACTTGCATTTTTCTGCAAACAGTTCTTTCTATGCATTCCAATCTGGACTGATTTATAGACAGGAAGATCTTGTTCCTTTGAAATCTGCTTGATAGCTCAGGTTTGGTTAAACTGATTAATTTCAGCTTGCTTGGCTTTGCTGCAACACAAGCGGACAGCTCCACCTACTTGCTATTTTAATAAATGCACTGCTTCTCAATGCTTTTCAATAGCAGTCACATGACTGGGGAAAAAAGGTTGTTATTCTGAAACGGTGTAAATTGAACCGTTGTAAAACGAGGGCCACCTGTATATACTTGGAAACCTGATGGGGTTTATCGTGTAATCCTTTTTCTAAATTGTTTGCTCCGTCACATGCTTTGCTACATACCTTAAATTCTTAGAACGATGAAGCAGTATTATGCACCTTGAACCATTTAAATGTCCTATATTTCTGTGTTATTTCTCATTACAAGATTTTATTGAGATGCAATAGTGTGCAGCACCTGGTGATGTTATGTGTATATCATAACATCATCAAGTGTATTATATATAGTTTTTATTTGGAGTGTGGGTGCACAGTATGTATTTTTACTTTGCATTTAGTTGTTGGAACCAATTTAGGCCTAGATTACAAGTAGTAGACAAAAATATTAGCGCTACTGTGCATTAACATCACCCGAGCATAATCAATAGAGCTTCTATTTTTGTGCTCATAAATTTAAGTGTAATACGAGTGCAATAAACTCACTAATATAACTTTCTGCACTATCAATTAAAAGTATAAGGCGTGCTAAAAAGATTTGGTTAAAGGGACAGTTTACTCCAGAATTGTTATTGTTTAAAAAGATAGATAATCCTTTTATTATCCATTCCCCAGTTTTGTATAACCAAGTTTTTTTACAGACTTGCATTTTAGCAAATCACTGCTGACTCATAAATAACTCCACAGGAGCAAAATGTTATCTATATTGCACACATGAACTAGCACCATCTAGCTGTGAAACACTGTCAAAAGGCACTGAGATAAGAGGTGGCCTTCAAGGCCTTAGAAATTAGCATATAAGCTGTAATTTAGCTTTCAACAAACAATACCAAGAGTACAAAGAAAATTTGTTGATAAAAGTGAATTGGAAAGTTGTTTAAAATTACATGCCCTATCTGAATCATAAAAAAATAAATTTTGACTAGACTGTCCCTTTAAATATTTAATCATACATTTATAATACCAGATGGTGTGTTATTCTTTGCACAAGGTTGCACAAAAGATAATTCTACCTGCACTATTGATTCCATTTCACTTGCAATCTAACCCTTACAGTTTACATTTCTTGGATTTAGATAAAGTGCAGATAGTTTTGGTTAACTGTAATATATTTAAAATATGTGTTGCATATTTGTTTCATTTTCATTTGTATTATATATAAAATTCAGGAAAAGAAAGCTAATGGAAAATATTTCAGCAATGAAAATCTAGTGCATCTTGTGAGTGATTTATTTGGTGCTGGAATGGAGACAACATCTACGACTCTGCGTTGGGGGTTTCTGATTATGATGAAATATCCTGAAATACAAAGTAAGAAAATATTTTATGTTACCTTTCGCCTAGATTACGAGTTTGGCGTTAGCATTAAAAAGCAGCGTTGAGAGGTCCCAACGCTGCTTTTTTCCTAACGCTGGTATTACGAGTCAGGCAGGAAAGGGTCTACCGCTCACTTTTCTTCCGCGACTAGAGGCTACCGCAAATCCCCTTACGTCAATTGCGTATTCTATCTTTTTAATGGGATTTGCCTAACGCTGGTATTACAAATCTTGGAAGAAGTGAGCGGTAGACCCTCACCTGTCAAGACTTCTACTGCATTTAAAAGTCAGTAGTTAAGAGTTTTATGGGCTAACGCCGGAACATAAAACTCTTAACTAAAGTGCTAAAAAGTACACTAACACCCATAAACTACCTATTAACCCCTAAACCGAGCCCCCCCCCACATCGCAAACACTAAAATAAAATTGTTTAACCCCTAATCTGCCGACCGGACATCGCCGCCACCTACATTATACCTATGAACCCATAATCTGCTGCCCCTAACATCGCCGACACCTACATTATATTTATTAACCCCTAATCTGCCGCCCCCAACGTCGCCACCACCTACCTACAATTATTAACCCCTAATCTGCCGACCGGACATCGCTGCCACTTTAATAAATGTATTAACCCCTAAACCGCCACACTCCCGCCTCGCAAACACTAGTTACATTTTATTAACCCCTAATCTGCTGTCCCCAACGTCGTAGGTTTAGGGGTTAATAAATTTATTATAGTAGCGGCGACGTTTGGGTCGGCATATTAGGGGTTAATAATTTTAGGTAGGTGGCGGCGACGTTGGGGGCGGCAGATTAGGGGTTAATAAATATAATGTAGGTGTCGGCGATGTTGAGGGCAGCAGATTAGGGGTTCATAAGTATAATGTAGGTGGCGGCGGTGTCCGGAACGGCAGATTAGGGGGTTAATAATTATAATGTAGGTGTCAGCGATAGCGGGGGCGGCAGATTAGGGGTTAATAAATGTAATATTAGGGGTGTTTATACTCGGGGTTCATGTTAGGGTGTTAGGGGCAGACATAAAATGTATTTCCCCATAGGAAACAATGGTGCTGCGTTAGGAGCTGAACGCTGCTTTTTTGCAGGTGTTAGGTTTTTTTTCACCCAGCTCAGCCCCATTGTTTCCTATGGGGAAATCGTGCACGAGCACGTTTAGCCAGCTTACCGCTACCGTAAGCAACGCTGGTATTACAGTGAGATGTGGAGCTAAATTTTGCTCAACACTCACTTTTCTGAGGCTAACGCCGGCTTGCAGAAAACTTGTAATACCAGTGTTGGCTTAAGGGAGCGGTTAGAAAAAAAGGAGCGTTAGCCCCGCAAGCCTTACCGACAAAAACTCGTAATCTAGCCGTTTATGTTTTTTTTTAATATATTTAATAAGTCCAGATTAGAGCAAATCAATTATTTATTGTGATATAAAGTTATCGGGCTACATTTACTAATCGCCTGATGGACAAGAAATGACATCTTGCCCCTGTCTCAGCTAGCAGAAAGCAATACAGTAGACTGCTAAAGACACGTACACATGTGAACAAAGCAAATTGATAATAGAAGTAAATTGGACATTATAAAAATTGCATGTTTTATCTGAATCATGAACATTTTTTTTTTACTTTACTGTTCCCTTAAATATTTTATAGAAAGATCTCAGTATCTCAGTGTCGGTGTTAAAGGGACATGAAACCCAATTTTTTTATTTTATGATTTAGCAATTTTAAACAACTTTCCAATTTAGTTCTATTATGTAATTTGCTTCTTTATGTTGACATCCTTTGTTGAAAATCATATCTAAATAGTCTCAGTAGCTGCTCATTGGGTGTCTGCACATAGATTGCTATTTCTTCAACAAATGATACATAAAGAATGAAGCAAATTAGATAATAGAAGTAAATTGGACATAGTGTAACACAGCGCCATCTATTGGTAGAAGGTTCATTACCAAAATGTGTACTGGGAAAAAAACTTAATTGCATAGATTTTGCATAAGGGGACAATTCAAATGTATGGTTGTGAGTTGAATCATTTATCCCTCCCCTGAATACCCTTCATTTTGTTAGTTATATTTTATTAATACATTGTTTTCTATCAGCAAGATTACAAGTCGTGCGGCTAATCCTTTGCGAAAATCCCGCACGCCATATGTTTTTTTCTCATTTTGCATTACGAAACTATTCCAAATTTGTAAAAAAAAGTATTTAACGCGCATGTTATGCCGCATACCACGCAAAAACTAAGTTCCAACTTGGTGTGCGCATTCATGTATTCCCCCATAGAGATCAATGGAGAAAAAATGTGGAAAAAACAGCTACACCCGCAATTGTGAAATCACCATTTCATTTCATCCCCATTAAAGTCTATAGAGGAAAAAAAAGTGGATCAAAAACCTAACACCCTACCATAAGCCCCATGTCTAATAATCCCTAGTCCGCCATCCCCCTCACATCGCAAAGTATCTAAATACATTAAAATAAAAATAAACTACCATCACTCCACATCGCAAGCACTAAATAAATCTATTAACCCCTAAACCACCATCCCCCACAAAGCAAACACTAAATAAATATATTAACCCCTAAACCGCCATCCCCCACAACGCAAACACTAAATAAATCTATTAACCCCTAAACCACCATCCCCCCACATCGCAAAGTATCTAAATACATCTATTAACCCCTAAACTGCCATCCCCCAATATCGCAAAGTATCTAAATACATCTATTAACCCCTAAACCGCCATCCCTCCACATCGCAAACACTAAATAAATGTATTAACTCCTAAACCGCCATCCCCCACATCGCAAAGTATCTAAATACATCTAATAACCCCTAAACCGCTACCCCTAACATAACACCCTCTAACTTAACCCCAATTAAAAAACATATAAATTAAATAAAAATATACTTACTACCTTTAAAAAAAAAAAAAAAAAAAAAAATAACATTAATCCCATAATCGGTAGTCACCAATGATGAATGGCGGCTCTCCATCTTCATCCCGGCGGTGCTCCATCTTCATCCATTGCTGGACCATCTTCTTTAATCTTAATCCAAGCTGCGGTCCATCTTCTCTCTTTATCCTGGTGGCGGCTGTGAAGTCGGCGATGTTGAGGGCAGCAGATTAGGGGTTCATAAGTATAATGTAGGTGGCGGCGGTGTCCGGAACGGCAGATTAGGGGGTTAATAATTATAATGTAGGTGTCAGCGATAGCGGGGGCGGCAGATTAGGGGTTAATAAATGTAATATTAGGGGTGTTTATACTCGGGGTTCATGTTAGGGTGTTAGGGGCAGACATAAAATGTATTTCCCCATAGGAAACAATGGTGCTGCGTTAGGAGCTGAACGCTGCTTTTTTGCAGGTGTTAGGTTTTTTTTCACCCAGCTCAGCCCCATTGTTTCCTATGGGGAAATCGTGCACGAGCACGTTTAGCCAGCTTACCGCTACCGTAAGCAACGCTGGTATTACAGTGAGATGTGGAGCTAAATTTTGCTCAACACTCACTTTTCTGAGGCTAACGCCGGCTTGCAGAAAACTTGTAATACCAGTGTTGGCTTAAGGGAGCGGTTAGAAAAAAAGGAGCGTTAGCCCCGCAAGCCTTACCGACAAAAACTCGTAATCTAGCCGTTTATGTTTTTTTTTAATATATTTAATAAGTCCAGATTAGAGCAAATCAATTATTTATTGTGATATAAAGTTATCGGGCTACATTTACTAATCGCCTGATGGACAAGAAATGACATCTTGCCCCTGTCTCAGCTAGCAGAAAGCAATACAGTAGACTGCTAAAGACACATACATATGTGAACAAAGCAAATTGATAATAGAAGTAAATTGGACATTATAAAAATTGCATGTTTTATCTGAATCATGAACATTTTTTTTTTACTTTACTGTTCCCTTAAATATTTTATAGAAAGATCTCAGTATCTCAGTGTCGGTGTTAAAGGGACATGAAACCCAATTTTTTTATTTTATGATTTAGCAATTTTAAACAACTTTCCAATTTAGTTCTATTATGTAATTTGCTTCTTTATGTTGACATCCTTTGTTGAAAATCATATCTAAATAGTCTCAGTAGCTGCTCATTGGGTGTCTGCACATAGATTGCTATTTCTTCAACAAATGATACATAAAGAATGAAGCAAATTAGATAATAGAAGTAAATTGGACATAGTGTAACACAGCGCCATCTATTGGTAGAAGGTTCATTACCAAAATGTGTACTGGGAAAAAAACTTAATTGCATAGATTTTGCATAAGGGGACAATTCAAATGTATGGTTGTGAGTTGAATCATTTATCCCTCCCCTGAATACCCTTCATTTTGTTAGTTATATTTTATTAATACATTGTTTTCTATCAGCAAGATTACAAGTCGTGCGGCTAATCCTTTGCGAAAATCCCGCACGCCATATGTTTTTTTCTCATTTTGCATTACGAAACTATTCCAAATTTGTAAAAAAAAGTATTTAACGCGCATGTTATGCCGCATACCACGCAAAAACTAAGTTCCAACTTGGTGTGCGCATTCATGTATTCCCCCATAGAGATCAATGGAGAAAAAATGTGGAAAAAACAGCTACACCCGCAATTGTGAAATCACCATTTCATTTCATCCCCATTAAAGTCTATAGAGGAAAAAAAAGTGGATCAAAAACCTAACACCCTACCATAAGCCCCATGTCTAATAATCCCTAGTCCGCCATCCCCCTCACATCGCAAAGTATCTAAATACATTAAAATAAAAATAAACTACCATCACTCCACATCGCAAGCACTAAATAAATCTATTAACCCCTAAACCACCATCCCCCACAAAGCAAACACTAAATAAATATATTAACCCCTAAACCGCCATCCCCCACAACGCAAACACTAAATAAATCTATTAACCCCTAAACCACCATCCCCCCACATCGCAAAGTATCTAAATACATCTATTAACCCCTAAACTGCCATCCCCCAATATCGCAAAGTATCTAAATACATCTATTAACCCCTAAACCGCCATCCCTCCACATCGCAAACACTAAATAAATGTATTAACTCCTAAACCGCCATCCCCCACATCGCAAAGTATCTAAATACATCTAATAACCCCTAAACCGCTACCCCTAACATAACACCCTCTAACTTAACCCCAATTAAAAAACATATAAATTAAATAAAAATATACTTACTACCTTTAAAAAAAAAAAAAAAAAAAAAAATAACATTAATCCCATAATCGGTAGTCACCAATGATGAATGGCGGCTCTCCATCTTCATCCCGGCGGTGCTCCATCTTCATCCATTGCTGGACCATCTTCTTTAATCTTAATCCAAGCTGCGGTCCATCTTCTCTCTTTATCCTGGTGGCGGCTGTGAAGTTTTCGTTGAGGTCGGCGACGACATTGGTTGTCCTCTTCAGAGCATCGACAGGGAGCTCCTCTTCATGCGGTCTCCACTTGCTGTCATTATACCATTTATTACCTCCACCATTTTTTATGGTTCAAGAACCCTTTTGGGACACAGTATCCTGATACGAGCTGTACCGGAGGCCAGTCTGCTGGATGACTGTTTGATTCCAGCCTCTGCTATTTGCACCAAGAGGGGTGCTTATGCATGTGAGTGAAACATTTCTTGTACATTTTCGCACAAGTACATACAATACTAGGCTATGTGGCGCATCTGTTACCTTTCTTCTGCAGATTACTGATCCTTGGATCTTGGCCCATGATCCACCAACAGATAGCTGCCTGGAGCTGGACTTCATCTAATCAATCTGTTTGTTTATAAAATATATTCTGATATACGGGACTTTTACTTATTTTATTTATATTTTTATTCATTTATTCCTTTTTTATTGCTATATTTGCTTGATATATGGGACTTTTTATTTTAATTTATATTTTTAATTGTATCCCTGTTCTCAAAGCAATATTGTTTTTTGCTAATATAGTGTTATCACATGTGTCCACTATACTCTCATATTCAAATTGGTATAGTTATCACATTGATCTAGGGCGCCCCTATATATAAATAAACATTTAGTTGTTTCAAGTGTTTGCGATGTGAGGGGATGGCAGTTTAGGGGTTAATAGTGTATTTAGATAATTTGCAATATGGGGATGGCAGTTTAGGGGTTTATAGTTTTATTTAGTGTGTTTTTAATGTGGGGGGATGGTGGTTTAGGGGTAAATAGTGTAGTTTATGGGTGTAAGTGTACTTTGTAAGGTATTTTTTATGTGTTTTGTGAAAAAAAATTGTTTTGCAAAACACATAACTACAGATCTTCAAGTGCGGAATGGATTGATGCAGAAAAAAACATATCACGTGGGAAGAGACTGAACTGGCGACTTGTAATATCAAGTCAATGAACATTATGAGTGCAAAGACCATATCTCGCGCAGAAAAGCCATACCGTGCGACTTGTAATCTAGTTCTATATGTTTTATGTGACATTTGTCACCATAAGTTAAATAGTGTGTTGTTAAAGTCTAGTACAGAGTTAAATAAGGCATTTTGAGTAGCTCCTTATGGAACAGTTTGTTTTGCCTGGTTCTCTCAGGAATTTCAGGGGCAGAGTCTTAGGACCTGCTTTTTGGCTACATTTACGAAAATCATCATAGTTCAGTGTGGCTACTGGAAGATTTATTTTTTTGAATTTATTGTTATTTAAAACTATACTTACATACTTTCTGAACAAGAACACAGTAGGTGAATGCATAGTTGAATGTTATTTAATACATTTGAGGGAACAAGTTTGCCAAAGGGCTTGTCACTGGGGCAATACACTTAAATGGCCAAATTTGCACCATTTTGTAAAGGTACATTATGATTCCATAGAGGTCCAATTTAGTCTCCAAAGGTACATGTTTGCCTTTGAATGGTACAATCTGCAAGGGTACCAATATATATATATATATATATATATATATATATATATATATATATATATCCATGTAAAAGGGTACAGTGGCTGTACCATTGAGGGTACTGCCCCAGTGACAAGCTTGCGTACCACTAAAGGTACAATTTTGCACATGTATTTCTGACAGTGTACAGTCATGGAGAATGCAACCTCAAAAGGATTTAAATATGCTTGAAATTGTTTAAAGGAGGGTTACTAAAATGTTGCATGGTCTAAAAAATTCAACTTAGGGTAGAGAGAGGAGAGAGGTGATATGATCTAACTTCAAGTATATTAAGGTATTTAATAAAGCTGAAAATTAAAGTATTTTTTTCAAAAATAAATAGCAGGGATCTTGCTAGTAGATTAATGACTAGTTTACATAAGAGTATTTTTTTTTAGAGAAAGAGCAGTTGATTTATGAAATAGCCTTTTGATAAATGTGTTAAATTCTAAAATTATGTAGCGGAATATCTAATATACAAATAAGGATATCCAAAAATGTATCATGCTTATCATACAGAAGAACACTCAGGCAAAATGTTTTTATGTTACAAATATTTTTAATTTATCAAACCTTAATTTTACACATTATGGGGCTGATTTATCAAGGGGTGAATGTCCCTTGATGCCCCTGTTTCCGCGTAAGCCTTTAGGCTCGCCGGAAACAGCAGTTAAGAAGCAGCGGTATTAGAGCCTGCCGACAGCAATAAACACAATCGGGTTGATTGACACCCACTGCCAGCGGCCGATTGGCCGTGAATCTGCAGGGGGCGGCTTTGCACAAGCAGTTCACCAGAACTGCTTGTGCAATGTTAAATTCCGACAGCATATGCTGTCGGCATTTAACAGCAAATCATGTCCGCCCACCATTTGATAATTTAGCCCCATCGTCTTAAAAGAGTTGAATAAATACCTTAAAATGACAAAATATATTTTATCCTTACAGAAAATGTACAAAATGAAATTGAAAAAGTGATTGGATCTGCCCAGCCTCAAATGGAACACCGTAAAAAAATGCCGTATACTGACGCTGTAATTCACGAAATTCAAAGATTTGGTAAAATTGCAATAACCACTAGTCCACGTGAGATTACTCATGATGTTGTATTAAAAGGTTATTTTCTACCAAAGGTTTGTAACGTTATCGCTTCTATATTTTTAAATGTTTTTGCTAAAATAGCTGATCTATGAAATAACATAAGCAAAGCTGTATTCTTATTGTATGCTTGTATAAATGTACTGCTTAGCTTACAAAATACACATTACTAAATTAGGAATTAATATATGAGAACAATTCTGGAAAGCTTAAAGGGGCATTAAACACTAAGGGCCAGATTACAAGTGGAGCGCTAAATATCGCTTTCATGAAAGCGATATTTGTGCTCCACTGTGTAATACCAGCGTGGCTAATGTGAAATGGTATTACAAACTGTCAGCAATGCAAACTCGAACTTATGTTTGCATTGCTGGGAAGCATTGCACTCACAAGAGCGCACTTCCATAGGATCCAATGGGAGCCTCGTTCTAATGCCATTAGAGGCAGCATCAGAACCTAAGCGCAGAGAAGGGGTAAATAGCACAGCGATAGCAGAAAATATAAATATATATGTATATGATTGTATACATACTGTATATATTTATGTGTTAATATGTGTAAATACACATATTAATACATAAACATATATGAATAGAAGCATATACATATATATTTACTGAGAACACACAGTTCCCATAGACAACAATGTAAAGACACTTTTCAGTGCCATATTTTTTCTAACACCCCACTCCCGCCAACTTTAGCCAAAAAATACTGCCTAGTGCAGTTATTTTATTAAAGAATAAAAAAAATGTTGCTATCATTATTTTTTTTATAAAAAACAATACTGTATTTTGGGGGCATTTGGTGCACATTTATAAAATTAACCATAGATCTGATCTCTGGTTAATTTTATAACCGCTAATTGTTACAGTGAGCTTGCGGTAACAATAAATAGCCACTTGTTATGGCTTGTTTATTATCGCATGTCTGTAAACGGGCAAATTTGGCATTTGTGGGCACACAATAATTTAGCACTCCACTTGTAATCAAGCCCTAAATAAATGCTAGATAGAATGATGCATTCACAGAAAAGATTAGTCTGTGAATAACATGTAGATGTTTTTTTTTTACATTTTCTTTAACTGTCTAAACATTGACAAAATAAGTGTAAAGCTTTAGTGGCTGATTTATGAAAGTGCAAGCGGGGGCGGCATTGCACCAGCAGTTCACAATGCACAAGGTGCAATGATAAATGCCGACAGAATACGCTGTCAGCATTTATCGATGTGCGGCAGACATGATCCGCAATGTCCTTGTTAAATAGGCCCCTAAGTGTCTATAAAACAATGGGAGCTGCCATGTTGTAACTTAGGTTACCTTCTCTACTGTGGCCAATTAGGGACAGTTATAAATAGGTCACTAGAGTGTGCAGCCAATTGCTGTGTGGAATATAACAGTGTTCTGCACTTCCATTTCTAAAAGGACTTTGAAAAGCTCTTAATTTCAGAATGGAACTTCATTAGCATTTTAAACACAGCACATGCTCAGAGAACTTAAGGAGTTTGTATGATCTGGTAATGACTCAGTTTGTTAATTGCTGACATCATGCAAAACTCACTGGCACTTTGAGCAGCTGCAATATTTAAAATGCTGGTGCACTGAGAATATCTAGCTATGCTTCACATGCACTTGCAGGGAATAATAATAACACTAAAACAGTGATAGCTTTTTCTAGAAGCATTTTTGCCAATATATGTATATTGTAAATATGTTTCTATTTAAAAATATAATTCATCAATGTGCATTTCAGTTTTGACCAGAATGTCCCTTTAATTCTTCATCAAACAAAATACAGTAATACAAAACAGAAATAAAGCTTTTGTTGGAACCATCAAGATAGATATAAAAAAGGTGACTCCTGTAACTAAGAAGATAATTGTCTAAAGATAGACACATAAATGTCAAAAAGAGTATATTTTGTAAAGGAGTAACCCCCAAAAATAACTCGGTAGTAAGTAATAGTAATAATATACATGCATAATATGCGCTGCATAATAATTTGGAGGATAGATAAACAGATAGAAATATAGATAGATTTATTAACTATCTGGCGATCAGCACTAAAAAAAAGCTACCATGCATTAGGATTGTACGCATTCTGCACACATCTATGTATAGAATGGCTACTATGGGCCCCCAGCTCTAGGGCCCTGGTGCTACTGCACCAATGGTAGTTCCACCCCTGAAATACAGTGCCATATGTTCTGTATGTAAAGAAGGCAGCTTCCTAAGGGTTCAGAAAGCCATAAGTGCAGAAAAGGTGGAATTCAAAACTGCAGGCTGATTGGTTGCAAAATACTGTCAATCTTTTTTATACTCTCTTCATTGTATTTGGGGAGATGTAGTTAATAGGCTAAAAATGTGGGTAAATAACTATTTTGGATGCATGTTCAATTAGCAAATACCTATTCCAGGTACAGGGCCCCTGGGCAAATGCCTATTCCAGATATGGGGCATCTGAGTAAATTATTCCTGGTGGGAGACCACAAGACTGATATACATTAGCAAACTTATCTTCTGTGAACAACAATTGGGCTAAAAGAGGCTGCTCCTAGCTGGTAACTTGCCATAGAACAAGCTACATTCCTGGTAGAGCACTTCTCTTTCTGTATGCATTTTTATGATCACCCTGGGAAAGTCTCCCTAACGTTGGGTAAAGAGTCCATGTCCGATTTCCCTTATCAATTTTCTTAGAGAGATTTGGCTACACCTCACTGAGAAAGCCCCAAGAAGGCCAAAACAATCATCTGGGGTGGCCATGTTCCTTGTTCAGAAAAGGATTGCCTGGAATCTTGCTAGGCAAGATCAGACTGATAAACTTCAGTAAAGTTCCCCTCTGTGAAAAGCACAATTGGACTAAAAGAGGCTGCTCTTAGCTGGTAACTTGCCATTGAACAAGCTACTAGCTGTTGTTTGTTCCTGGTAGTGCACTTTTCTTTCTGTATGCATTTTATTATGATCCTAGGGAAATCTCCTTAATGCCGATGGGGAACCAGACGTTGACTCCTTGTCCAATGTGCTTAGAGGGGTATGACTGCACCTCACTAACAAGGCACAGAATGACAAGAGATCATCTTTGGTTGCCATGTATCTTGTTAAGAGGAGAGTTGCCTGGTATTCCGAGGCTGAACTGACCTTGCTATCTGATATCAGACTGATATACTTTCTTTGTCCTCTGTGAAAAGCACAATTTGGCTAAAAGTGGCTGCTTTCGGGTGGTAAATCGAGCTACTGGGATTGAGCTGTCCATTCCACGTAGAGTGCTTCTCTTTGTGAAAAGATTTAAAAACACATTTTGTTTTTTACAGTAAAGATAAAATATATCTATAACAATCAATTTTACAGTATAATGTGTATACATAACTCATACTACACACATGCCCAGTATTCCCATAACAACCCAGCCAATGTTCCCTTTAATTTTCTTGAGCACTGTGCGGAAATAAATTTACCTGTGCAATTTTTAGCCAAGAGACTAAAATGTGTGCGCACCGTAGCCAAACTTAAAAATGTAGTAAAGGCAATAACACACATACACATACTCGTATATAGACATTCACGCATACACTATCTCTCAACAGACATACACTCTCTCTTTCAAACACACACAGAGTCTTAAACAGAAACATGGTCTTAAACTCTCTCTAACATACATACACACTCACAAACACACACTAACTATCTCCCATTCACACAGAGATACACAGAAGCAGAATAAAACATCTGGCATTTTAAACATAAAGGGCTAGGTTACAAATGATGCTCTATTATTATTGTGATTAGCGCAAACAAGTTCCTGATAATTTTAGTAATATAATCAGTTTTACAAGACAGATGTTAATTTTTTTTTGCAAGCTTACTTTTGTGATCAAAAGAAGAATAGCACTCATTATAACATCAATGACAAGCGCCAAGCAGAAACTAGCACTTGTATTGCAAGTTAATGGTTAAGAATTGCACTCTGGTAAGAATCTGGAAAAAGCCCTTGTGATTTATCACACAGGACTTGATAAAACAACATGTATGATGACCTAATAAATTATTTTCTTTCCTGACATGGAGAGTCCACGAATCCATTCTAATTACTAGTGGGAATTCAACCCCTGACCACCAGGAGGAGGCAAAGAACACTCCAGCAAAGCCTCAAGTATCCTCCCACTTTCCACAATCCCCTAGTCATTCAGCCAAAGGAATATGGAAAGAGTAGAGGACACAAATGGTATAGAGGTGCCTGAAGTTTAGAAATGACAAAAGCCGTCTCAAAATTTAAATAAGGGTGGGTCGTGGACTCTCCATGCCAGGAAAGAAAATATTTTTTCAGGTAAGCATAAATTTAGTTTTCTTTCCAATGGCCTGGTGAGTCTACGAATTTATTCTAATTACTAGTAGGAACTAGTGATGTCGTGAATTGTTCACCTGCGAATAGTTCCCGGCGAACATAGCATGTTCGCGTTCGCCGCGGCGGGCGAACATATGCGATGTTCGATCCGCCCCCTATTCGTCATCATTGAGTAAACTTTGACCCTGTATCTCACAGTCTGCAGATACATTCCAGCCAATCAGCAGCAGACACTCCCTCCCAGACCCTCCCGGCTCCTGGACAGCAGCCATTTTAGATTCATTCGGAAGCTGCATTGTTAGTGAGAGGAGGGACAGTGTAGCTGCTGGTGATTTTATAGGGAAATTGATAGCTAGGCTAGTGTATTCAGTGTCCACTACAGTCCTGAAGGACTCATCTGATCTCTGCTATAAGGACAGCACCCCAAAAAGCCCTTTTTAGGTCTAGAACATCATTTTTTATTATTATTTTTTTTTCCTGTGTAATCTAATTGCAGTTGCTTGCCTGCCAAGCCACTTGCCCAGTGCCACCACTCATATCTGGTGTAACAGTAGTGTAAATTAAAAAAAAAAAACTTTTTTGACTGTGAAACATCAGTCTGCTAGTGTAATTTAATTGCAGTTGCCTGCCTGCCAGCGTGTGTGTCAGGCCCACTTGCCCAGTGCCACCACTCATATCTGGTGTAACAGTAGTGTAAATTTAAAAAAAAAAAACTTTTTTGACTGTGAAACATCAGTCTGCTAGTGTAATCTAATTGCAGTTGCCTGCCTGCCAGCGTGTGTGCCAGGCTCACAGTGTATACTGTGCCCACTTGCCCAGTGCCACCACTCATATCTGTTGTAACAGTAGTGTAAATTTAAAAAAAAAACTTTTTTGACTGTGAAACATCAGTCTGCTTGTGTAATCTAATTGCAGTTGCCTGCCTGCCAGCGTGTGTGCCAGGCCCACTTGCCCAGTGCCACCACTCATATCTGGTGTAACAGTAGTGTAAATTTAAAAAAAACAAAAACTTTTTTGACTGTGAAACATCAGTCTGCTAGTGTAATCTAATTGCAGTTGCCTGCCTGCCAGCATGTGTGCCAGGCCCACTTGCCCAGTGCCACCACTCATATCTGTTGTAACAGTAGTGTAAATTAAAAAAAAAAAACTTTTTTGACTGTGAAACATCAGTCTGCTTGTGTAATCTAATTGCAGTTGCCTGCCTGCCAGCGTGTGTGCCAGGCCCACTTGCCCAGTGCCACCACTCATATCTGTTGTAACAGTAGTGTAAATTTAAAAAAAAAAAACTTTTTTGACTGTGAAACATCAGTCTGCTTGTGTAATCTAATTGCAGTTGCCTGCCTGCCAGCGTGTGTGCCAGACCCACTTGCCCAATGCCACCACTCATATCTGGTGTAACAGTAGTGTAAATTTAAAAAAAAAAAACTTTTTTGACTGTGAAACATCAGTCTGCTAGTGTAATCTAATTGCAGTTGCCTGCCTGCCAGCGTGTGTGCCAGGCTCACAGCGTATACTGTGCCCACTTGCCCAGTGCCACCACTCATATCTGGTGTAACAGTAGTGTAAATTTTAAAAAAAAAAAACTTTTTTGACTGTGAAACATCAGTCTGCTAGTGTAATCTAATTGCAGTTGCCTGCCTGCCAGCGTGTGTGCCAGGCCCACTTGCCCAATGCCACCACTCATATCTGGTGTAACAGTAGTGTCAATTTAAAAAAAAAAACTTTTTTGACTGTGAAACATCAGTCTGCTAGTGTAATCTAATTGCAGTTGCCTGTCTGCCAGCGTGTTTGCCAGGCTCACAGCGTATACTGTGCCCACTTGCCCAGTGCCACCACTCATATCTTGTTTAATAGTAGTGTAAGTGTACATTTAAAAACCAAAAAAACTTTTTGGACTGTGAAACATCAGTCTGCTTTTTCGTGTCAGGCTCACAGCGTATACTGTGCCCACTTTCCCAGTGCCACCACTCATATCTTGTTTAATAGTAGTGTAAGTGTACATTTAAAAACCAAAAAAACTTTTTGGACTGTGAAACATCAGTCTGCTTTTTTGTGTCGGGCTCACAGCGTATACTGTGCCCACTTGCCCAGTGCCACCACTCATATCTTGTTTAATAGTACTACATTAGTAGTACATTTAAAAACAAAAAAAACTTTTTGGACTGTGAAACATCAGTCTGTTTTTTTGTAACAGGCTCACAGCTTATACTGGGCCCACTTGCCCAGCGCCACAACTCATATCTTGTTTAATAGTAGTGTAAGTGTACATTTAAAAAAATAAAAACTTTTTGGACTGTGAAACATCAGTCTGCTTTTTTGTGTCAGGCTCACAGCGTATACTGTGCCCACTTGCCCAGTGCCACCACTC
The DNA here is from genome assembly GCF_027579735.1 of Bombina bombina. NCBI lineage: Eukaryota > Metazoa > Chordata > Amphibia > Anura > Bombinatoridae > Bombina > Bombina bombina. The sequence goes on from NC_069502.1 coordinate 106,225,607, forward strand.
ATATCTTGTTTAATAGTAGTACATTAGTAGTACATTTAAAAACAAAAAAAACTTTTTGGACTGTGAAACATCAGTCTGCTTTTTTGTGTCAGGCTCACAGCTTATACTGGGCCCACTTGCCCAGTGCCACCACTCAAGGGCGTAACCCTTACACTACCTGATCGATACAACATCATACCTGATGGTTTAAAGCACGTTATTTCAAACAATTTAGGAATGTTAGGTGATTTATGCCCTTTATGGATTAAAACCAGACTCTGCATCAACTATGTAATTTTACGTGGGAGTTTTGCCAGGGATCCCCCTCCGGCATGCCACAGTCCAGGTGTTAGTACCCTTGAAACAACTTTTACATCACTATTGTGGCCAGAAAGAGTCCCTGTGGGTTTTAAAATTCGCCTGCCTATTGAAGTCAATGGCGGTTCGCCCGGTTCGCCCGTTCGTGAACAGTTGCGGACGTTCGCCGTTCGCGAACGGAAAATTTTAAGTTCGCAACATCACTAGTGGGAACCAATACCCAAGCTAGAGGACACATAATAGAAGGGAGTGAGAACAAGACAGGCGGACCTAAACAGAATGCACCACCGCTTGAAGAACTTTCCTCCCAAAAGATGCCTCAGCTGAGGCAAAAACATTGAATTTGCAGAGTTTGGAAAAAGTATGCAATGAAGACCAAGTGGCCGCCTTGCAGATTTGTTCCACAGAAGCCTCATTTTTAAAGACCCAGGAAGAAGAGACAGCCCTAGGGAAATGTGCTGTAATCCTCTCAGGAGGCTGTTGTCCAGTTGTCTCATAAGCCAAAGAATGACACCTCAACCAAAAGGAAAAAGTAAAAGAAGTGGCCTTCTGGCCCTTGCATTTACCAGAAAAAACAACAAAAAGGGCAGTAGATTGTCGAAAGTCCCTAGTTGCCTTCAGATAGAACTTCAAAGCACGCACAACATCTAGATTTTGCAACAGACATTGCTTATGAGAAGAAGGATTAGGACAGAACGAAGGAACGACAATTTCCTGATTGATATTGCGGTCCGAAACCACCTTAGAAAGAAATCCCAATTTCGTACATAGACCCGCTTTATCCGCATAAAAAATAAGATAAGGGGGATCACACTGTAGAGCCGAAAGCTCTGAGACTCTACGAACAGAAGAAAGCGAGAAGAAACAAAACCTTTCAAGAAAATAACTTAATATCAATAGAGCGCATAGGCTCAAACAGAGCCTGCTGCAGAACCCTTAGAACAAGATTAAGACTTCACCAAGGCCTGAACAAAAGATTGAACATCTGGTAAGTAGGCCAGATGTTTATGCAAAAAAATAGAAAGGGCAGATATCTGGCCCTTCAGAGTACTGACTGACAAGCCTTTCTCCTTGCCCTCCTGAAGAAAAGACAAAATGTGGGAAACCCTCACTTGACTCCAAGGAAAACCCCTAGATTCACCCCAGTAAAGGTATGTACGCCCCATCTTATGGTAAATCTTGCAAATTACTGGCTTACAAGCCTGAATCATGGAATCAATCACCTTTTCGGAAAAACCTTGTCTAGACAAGACTAGGAGTTTAATCTCCAAGCAGTCAGCTTCAGAGAATCTAGGTTTGGATGTAGGAAAGGACCCTGAGTAGAAGGTCTTTCTTCAGAGGCAATTTCCACGAGGGAAAGGATGATATCTTCACCAGATCCACAAATCAAATTCTGCGAGGCCAAGTTGCAGCAATTAGAATCACTGAAGCCTGCTCCAGTTTGATACAGGCTATCACCCAAGGAAGGAGAGCAAACGGAAGAAACAGGTAGATTAGACCAAAGTCCCAGGGAACCACCAGAGCATCGACCAGAGCTGCTTGCGGAACCCTTGATCTTGATCCGAAATCAGGAAATTTGGCGTTTAGAGAAGACGCCATTAGATCCAACTTCGGAACGTCCCACCTGAGGGATATTATTGAGAATACTTCCAGATGAAGGGCCCACTCCCCTGGATGAAAAGTCTGCCTGCTCAGATAATCCACTTCCCAGTTGTCCACCCCTGGGATGTGGATGGCAGAAATGTGACACTTGTGAGAATGTGAGTCACCTCCCTCATAGCTAAGGAACTCCTTATTCCTCCCTGGTGGTTGATAAACACCACTGAAGAATGTTGTCCAATTGAAAACAGATAAACCAGACCAAACTCAGTTGAGGCCAAGCTATCAGTGCATTGAGATTGATCTCATCAATGAAACGGTTTGCCAACCGAGAAATGCGTTGCAATCATTGGGGCCAACTGGGTGACCCTGTAATCCACTTTGTATAACAACCCTGGTGTTGTTTTTAAATTTTTGTTTTTAATAAATATTTGCAAATTTTTACTTTTGGAGTGGATCTCATTTCCTACCGTCTGCCTGCAATCACTACTAAGTGCACAGCTACTGAGAAGCATTAAACCTGCCTTTGTTTTCACTGCATCAATACCAAAAGATCGTTTGTTTGGGTGAGCTGCCACACCTGCCTGAATCTGCAGCCTGTATCTACCAGCACATTGGTGTGCTTTGGGAGTATGTGAGTACCCACTTTATACTATAAAGCACATTTTTATGTATCATCCTTAATGGTCTGCACATATAGTGCTCTCTGTTTGTTTTACACCTGTTGCAGAACTACAGTATTGGAAGTATCCTTGAACGGGTGAGCTGTCACACCCATCTAAATCTACAGCCTGCCCCTACCAGCACATGAGTGTGCTCGTGGAGTATGTGAGTACTCATTTGGCTATTCTGTTGCTTTTTCTTATGTCTTCAATCAGACTATACCACACATGAGGCGCCCCTCTGTTTTTTATTTCTCCTAGTTCTTGCCTGGATCATCCGGTTGAGAGGAGGCAGCCACCGCTCAGCTATCAACTTATTTGTAAAAAGAGACATTTTCTTTCCTGTATACTCCAAAAGGGATTTATATAACCTTATATTGATATATTTTTCACCTCATAAGATAACATTAGTTTGTTTAAGTTTTAAATTGTCTTTAAGGGTTATCAATAACTACCATCTGAATTGTATACCAATCTGCGCCCCCTCCACTGTGATTTTATCACGTATTAGACAAAGATAAAATAAGCAGAAATACTGCTTATAACAAATCCAGAACATACTTGTACTATAGAAAAATAGGGATAATTCATGGAAATGTTAATAATCCTCAAACATACATTTGATATACCTAGCAGACAAAAGATAAAATAAGCAGACATCATGCTTATAACTACATCCAATAAATTCTACTGAAAAAAGGTAGGGATAATTCATGCAAAGTCAATAATCCCTAAAAAAACCTACATTTAATATGCACAGCAGACTAAAGAAAAGATAAGCAGACATAATGCTTATACGATCTCCAAAATATACATCTACTGTAGAAAGATAGGGATGAAACATTTAATAATCCTTAACTATACATTTAATATGCACAGCAGACAAAAGATAAAATAAGCAGATATAAATAATAAATGAACTAGATAAATAATTATTTCCTTGATAAAGGAAAGAAAAATATCTGCAGTAGTGAAACTACTTTAAAATGCCACTAGATGGCAGTCAATACCGTAAAAAGCTTCTTAAAGATTCAGAAACCTATACGGTAGTTAATAAAGACTTTAAAACACAAAAAAGTGCCCCAAAATAGATCAGCACATCTATTTGATGTTCACAAGGCTTAACATTCTATAACAATCCCCAAACATAAACCCAGTAGATGGGTGATAAACATTGCACCAAGTTATCATAGTGCATATTACCGCACGCGCACAAAATACTGATCGCGGCTGGGAGCACAGACCGCATAGACCATAAAAATGGTGGCGCCATTAATAAACCTTGAGGACAAGTTAAAAACATCTCCTTAAATAGAAGTTTACAGTAGAGCCTTCCCCCTCTGAGTACCAATTTCTAAAGAATGGAGACTTACTCTATTGGCGCGCTATGCGATCGCCACCAGTAGCTAAACCTCAACAGGAAGGAGCTGCTTTAAAAGGTCATCCGGCATTGATAGAAGAGCTTGCACCAAAATTATCAATGTGAACTGCTCAGAGATAGGCCGCACTCCCTCAAACTACAGCCTTTTAACGCCAAGCGCACCAAACCCTCCTCTGCAAGCGGTGACCCTCCAGATAAACATACCCCTGCTACCTTCTCTCAATAACAGTGTGCGTGATCACGCAACCTTAACACTGGCCCACAAAAGGTGAAAAGATTAGTAGATACAAAAATATCCTAAACTTGTGGCTATATGAACAATAAAATACAAACCCCTACTTAGGGTAGCAGGTCCCACTAGGTCCCTGATTTCCCAGTCCTTCCTCCTTGATATCTTCTTGTCTTTAAATATATAGAAGAAAGTACTCACCCTCCAGGGTCTTCTACTGTGGAGCAGTCACAGCAGCTCCAAGTCTGTTATCCTCATCTGACCGCTGACAGGGACCTGAAGATATAAGAAAAGCAGAATAACCAACCCTGATTTTCTATATAGGGGTTAGCATAATTTGTTGGAGTGGAAGCAAGGACTACCTCACCGACCTCCAACAGCTAATAGCCACCATAACTCTTACTAAAGAGGATTACATGGACAGAGCATTGCCCCAAACCTTGCTTGCATGGAAATTACCCATTAAAGGATTAAATATTTGATTTTCTTCAGACACCATCTTCACACACCCCCTTGATGTACAAAGACAAAGAATGATTGGGTGATTGTGGTAAGTGGGAGGATACTTAAGGCTTTGCCGTGGTGTTCTTTGCCTCCTACTGGTGGCCGGTGGCTGAATTCCCACTAGTAATTAGAATGCATTTGTGGACTCTCCATGCTATTGGAATAAAAACTGGTCTTATTTTCACATTATTCCAGGATGTTTTAGAAAGGAACATTGGTTTTGTGCATAGACAAAACACACTGATGCCATTTTACATTTACTAAATATACAATAGTCTAGATTAATTAAGGATATAATCATATCTGTATTTTAATCCATCGCTATTGGTTGGTCTTGGAATTTTAATATGTTAATATATTAACTGGTCATTTATATGTAAATATGTTCAGCAAATGAGAACCAATAGGAAGACAATAATACATTAAAGGCGATTTCAACATCGAGAAAAAATGTTGTGCAAATGCCTTTATATAACGCCTTCATACAATGGGCTATCCATCAGTACGTTGAGGTCCCACAAAGAATTTAAGAAAAGCAAATTTTAGCTGTAGAGCTATTTATCATGCTGTAGACATCAGTATACATCTAAAACTTTGGAGCTTGGTTAGGAGTCTGTAAATCAGCACAATGTTATTTAAAAATAAACAAAATGAAATATTTTACAAAAACACTACCAGATGGGCTATATAAATGGATCATCTACAAAACATTTATGCAAAGAAAAATCCACTGTACAATGTCCCTTTAATATATTGCAGCACAGTAATAAATCAAAACTACAAATACACTTGTAAAATAGCTGGTGGTCGATCCGATAAAAATCGTCGCCCGCAAAAGCCGGCGACGCCAATATTTGCGCTGGTTTGGTATCCTATATATGGCGTAACCTAGAAGTTACGCCCGTATATTTCTGCCGTCGCCGGTAGTTTTTTGGGCCATAGGCAGGTATACCAAACCCGCGCAGTTTGGTATCCAATATGCAGCGTAACGACTTACGTGGCGAAAATGGAGAATTCTTACTCCATTTTCACCTCGCCACAAAAAGCAGCCGTAAGAAGCCTTACGCTGACTATTGGAGCCCCGTAACTCCCTAAACTAGCTAGAAAATAAACCTAACACCTAACGCATGCGCAATGTCTATCTAGCTGTCACCCGCGATCTGCTAAATAAAACCTAACACCTAACGCATGCGCAATGTCTATCTACCTGTCAACCGCGATCCCCCGCCGCAATCCCTAATAAAGTTATTAACCCCTAAACCGCCGCCATCTACATAAACTAACCCCCTACTGTGAGCCCCTAAAACCGCCGCCATCTACCTTATCTATCCACTAATCTGACCCCTTACACCGCCGCCACCTATATAAAAATTATTAACCCCTAATCTAATCCCCCTATACCGCCGCCAGCTATATTAATAGTATTAACCCCTAATGTAAGCCCCTTACACCGCCGCCATCTCTATTAAAATGATTAACCCCTAATTTAATCTACCTACCCCGCCGCCAGCTATGTTATCTATATTAACCCTAACTATATTATAATTAATATAGTTATTACATTATATATATTAACTATATTAACCCTAATTATATTAGGGTTAATATAGTTAATATAGTTACTATAGTATTTATATTAACTATATTAACTCTATCTAACCCTAACACCCCTAACTAAATTCTTATTAAATTAATCTAATTCATATTATAAACTAAAATATTCCTATTTAAATCTAAATACTTACCTATAAAATAAACCCTAAGATAGCTACAATATAATTAATAATTACATTGTAGCTATGTTAGGGTTTATATTTATTTTACAGGTAAATTGTTAATTATTTTAACTAGGTATAATAGCTATTAAATAGTTATTAACTATTTAATATCTACCTGGTTAAAATAATTACCCAATTACCTGTAAAATAAATCCTAACCTAAGTTACAAATACACCTACACTATCAATAAATTAACTAAACTACAAATATCTATCTAAAAATACAATTAAATTAACTAAACTAAATTACAAAAAAAAAAAAACACTAAATTACAAAAAATAAAAAAAAGATTACAAGATTTTTAAGCTAATTACACATATTCTAAGCCCCCTAATAAAATAATAAAGCCCCCCAAAATAAAAAAAATTCCCTGCCCTATTCTAAATTAAAAAAAGTTCAAAGCTCTTTACCTTACCAGCCCTTAAAAGGGCCTTTTGTGGGGCATGCCCCAAAGAATTCAGCTCTTTTAGATTTCAAGAAATATACAATACCCCCCCCCCCCACATTACAACCCACCACCCACATACCCCTATTCTAAACCCACCCAAACCCCCCTTAAAAAAGCCTAACACTACCCCCCTGAAGATCTCACTACCTTGTCTTCACCACACCGGGCAGAACTCCTCATCCGATCCGGGCGATGTCTTCCTCCAAGCGGCAAAGAAGAAATCTTCATCCCGGCGACGTGTTCCTCCAAGCGGCAAAGAAGAATTCTTCATCCCGGCGACGTCTTCCTCCAAGCGGCAGCAAAGTCTTCTTCCTTCCGGCAGCATTTTCCATCAAGCGGCATCTTCAATTTTCTTTCTTCGCTCCGCCGCCGCGGAGCATCCATCCCGGCCGACGACTGAACGACGAATGAGGTATCTTTAAATGACGTCATCCAAGATGGCGTCCGCCGAATTCCGATTGGCTGATAGGATTCTATCAGCCAATCGGAATTAAGGTAGAAAAATCTGATTGGCTGATTGAATCAGCCAATCAGATTCAAGTTCAATCCGATTGGCTGATTGGTTCAGCCAATCGGATTGAACTTGAATCTGATTGGCTGATTCAATCAGCCAATCAGATTTTTCAACCTTAATTCCGATTGGCTGATAGAATGGCGGACGCCATCTTGGATGACGTCATTTAAAGATACCTCATTCGTCGTTCAGTCGTCGGCCGGGATGGATGCTCCGCGGTGGCGGAGCGAAGAAAGAAGATTGAAGATGCCGCTTGATGGAAGATGCTGCCGGAAGGAAGAAGACTTTGCTGCCGCTTGGAGGAAGACGTCGCCGGGATGAAGAATTCTTCTTTGCCGCTTGGAGGAACACGTCGCCGGGATGAAGATTTCTTCTTTGCCGCTTGGAGGAAGACATCGCCCGGATCGGATGAGGAGTTCGGCCCGGTGTGGTGAAGACAAGGTAGGGAGATCTTCAGGGGGGTAGTGTTAGGCTTTTTTAAGGCGGGTTTGGGTGGGTTTAGAATAGGGGTATGTGGGTGGTGGGTTGTAATGTGGGGGGGGGGGTATTGTATATTTCTTGAAATGCAAAAGAGCTGAATTCTTTGGGGCATGCCCCACAAAAGGCCCTTTTAAGGGCTGGTAAGGTAAAGAGCTTTGAACTTTTTTTTAATTTAGAATAGGGCAGGGAATTTTTTTTATTTTGGGGGGCTTTATTATTTTATTAGGGGGCTTAGAATAGGTGTAATTAGCTTAAAAATCTTGTAATCTTTTTTTTATTTTTTGTAATTTAGTGTTTGTTTTTTTTTGTAATTTAGTTTAGTTAATTTAATTGTATTTTTAGATAGATATTTGTAGTTTAGTTAATTTATTGATAGTGTAGGTGTATTTGTAACTTAGGTTAGGATTTATTTTACAGGTAATTGGGTCATTATTTTAACTAGGTAGATATTAAATAGTTAATAACTATTTAATAGCTATTATACCTAGTTAAAATAATTAACAATTTACCTGTAAAATAAATATAAACCCTAACATAGCTACAATGTAATTATTAATTATATTGTAGCTATCTTAGGGTTTATTTTATAGGTAAGTATTTAGATTTAAAAAGGAATATTTTAGTTTATAATATGAATTAGATTAATTTAATAAGAATTTAGTTAGGGGTGTTAGGGTTAGATAGAGTTAATATAGTTAATATAAATACTATAGTAACTATATTAACTATATTAACCCTAATATAATTAGGGTTAATATAGTTAATATATATAATGTAATAACTATATTAACTATAATATAGTTAGGGTTAATATAGATAACATAGCTGGCGGCGGGGTAGGTAGATTAAATTAGGGGTTAATCATTTTAATATAGATGGCGGCGGTGTAAGGGGCTTACATTAGGGGTTAATCATTTTAATATAGATGGCGGCGGTGTAAGGGGCTTACATTAGGGGTTAATAATTTTAAAATAGATGGCGGCGGTGTTAGGGGCTCACTTTAGGGGGTTATAGATTTAATATAGCTGGCGGCGGGGTACGGGAGCGGCGGTTTAGGGGTTAATAACTTTATTAGGTTGCGGCGGGGTACGGGAGCGGTGGTTTAGGGGTTAATAACTTGTTTTTATTGTTAGGCTAGTGAGGGGGGATAGCGGATAGAGGGTTAGACGTGTCGGGCTATGTTTAGGAGGCGTGTTAGACAGTGCGGGTGATTTAGACTTTAGTCAGGTTTTGTAGGCGCCGGCAGTTTCTAACGTGGCGCAAGTCACTGGCGACTCCAAAAATCTGTACTTACGCAGATTTCTGGACATCGCTACTTTGTGAGACTTGCGCCACTTTAGCAACTGAAGGCGCCGCATATTGGATGGCTCGAGTTGCGAGCTGAAACTGCGGGCGACGCGGGTTCCCTCGCTTGCGCCGCAAACTGCGATCTATATCGGATCGCGCCCCAAGAATCACTAAAGAAACAAACAATGTGTAAGTGGCTTTATGACAAATATACAACTTTTTATAGCATTGTGTATCTTTTTTCTGCATAGTTTACATTTTTAAATATTTAGCTCTTTATATTTGTATCTGTAGTTACCATTTTACAGAACATTTTTTTACACAATAAGTGGTAACTGAACAAACATTTATTTGTTTACTGTCACTAAACACCGCAACTATACTAAACTGTTTAACCCCTATCCTGACACTCACGGAGCCCACAGCAACTAAATAAAGTTATTAACCCCTATCCCACCGGTCCCGGACCCCGCTGCAACTCTTATAAACTTATTAACCCCTATCCCGCTGCTCCCGGAACCCGCCGCCACCTACATTGTGTTCTTAACCCCTAATCTGCCGCCCCCTACACCGCCGCCACCTACATTATGTTCTTAACCCCTAATCTGCTGCCCCCTACACCGCCGCCACCTACATTATGTTATTAACCCCTATCCCGCAGCTCCCGGAGCCCACCACAACTAAATAAAGTTATTAACCCCTAAACCGCCAGCCCCCCACATCACCATAAACTAAATTAAACTATTAACCCCTAAACCTAACAACCCGCTAACTTTATATTAAATATTAACTCATTCCTATATTATAATAAATTTAAACTTACCTTTAGATTTAAATTAAACTATATTAAACTAATAATTAACCTACCCTAACTATTATACTAAAATTACATTAAACTATATTAAACTAATAATTAATCTACCCTAACTATTATACTCAAATTACATTAAACTATATTAAACTAATAATTAATCTACCCTATTATACTAAAATTACATTAAACTATATTAAACTATTAATTAATCTACCCTAACTAGTATACTAAAATTACATTAAACTACAAATTTAATTAACTATATTATATATTTAAACACCTAACCCTACTCAAATAATTTAAAACTACACTAAAAAATTACTAAGTTACAAAAAACTAACAACTAAGTTACAAAAAATAACAAACACAAACACCTAGATTACGAGTTTTGCGTTAGAGGCTATGCGGTGCTAATGAGCAGTTTTCCCTCACCGCTCACTTACATGTAGCGCTGGTATTACGAGTTTTCAGAAACCCGTCGTTAAAAAACAAGAAGTGAGCATTGAGCAACATTTTGCTCATTACCGCCCTCCAATATCAGCGCTGCTTAAGTTAGCGGTGAGCTGGTCATACGTGCTCGTGCACGATTTCCCCATAGCACTCAACGGGGAGACCCGGCTGAAAAAAAGTCTAACACCTGCAAAAAAGCAGCTTAAAGTTCCCTAGCGCAGCCCCATTGATTCCTATGGGGAAATAAAAGTTATGTCTACACCTAACACCCTAACATGAACCCCGAGTCTAAACACCCCTTATCTTACACTTATTAACCCCTAATCTGCCACCCCCGACATCGCCAACACCTATATTATAGTTATGAACCCCTAATCTGCTGCCCCCAACATCGCCGACACCTACATTATATTTATTAACCCCTAATCTGCCGCCCCCAATATCGCCACAACCTACCTACACTTTTAAACTCCTAATCTGCTGCCCCAACATTGCCGCCACTATAATAAACATATTAACCCGTAAACCGCCACACTCCCGCCTCGCAAACATTAGTTAAATATTATTAAGCCCTAATCTGCTGTCCCTAACATCGCCGCCACCTACCTACATTTATTAACCCCTAATCTGCCGCCCCCGACATCGCCGACACCTATATTATAGTTATGAACCCCTAATCTGCTGCCCCCAACATCGCCGACACCTACATTATATTTATTAACCCCTAATCTGCCGCCCCCAATGTTGCCGCAAACCTACCTACACTTTTTAACCCCTAATCTGCCGCCCCAACGTAGCCACCACTATAATAAACATACAAGTACAAAAAAAAAAAACACTAAATTACAGAAAATAATAAACAAATTACAGATATTTAAGCTAATTACACCGAATCTAATAGCCCTATTAAAATAAAAAAGCCCCCCCAAAATAAAAAAACCCTAGCCTAAACTAAACTACCAATAGCCCTTAAAAGGGCCTTTTGCGGGGCATTGCCCCAAAGTAATCAGCTCTTTTACCTGTAAAAGAAAAATACAAACAACTCCCCCAAAATTAAAACCCACCACCCACACAACCAACCCCTCAAATAAAATACTATCTTAAAAAAAACCTAAGCTCCCCATTGCCCTGAAAAGGGCATTTGGATGGGCATTGCTCTTAAAAGGGCAGTTAGCTCTTTTGCTGCCCAAACCCTAATCTAAAAATAAAACCCACCCAATACAGCCTTAAAAAAAACTAACACTAACCCCCTGAAGATCGACTTACCGGGAGACGTCTTCATCCAAGCCGGGCTGAAGTCCTCAACAAAGCCAGGAGAAGTCTTCATCCAAGCCGGGCGAAGTGGTCCTCCAGACGGGCAGAAGTCTTCATCCAGACGGCATCTTCTATCTTCATCCATCCGGCGAATGAAGGGACCTTTAAGTGATGTCATCCAAGATGGCGTCCCTTAGATTCTGATTGGCTGATAGAATTCTATCAGCCAATCGGAATTAAGGTAGAAAAAATCCTATTGGCTGATGCAATCAGCCAGTAGGATTGAAGTTCAATCCTATTGGCTGATCCAATCAGCCAATAGGATAGAGCTTGCATTCTATTGGCTGATTGGAACAGCCAATAGAATGCAAGCTCAATCCTATTGGCTGATTGGATCAGCCAGTACGATTGAACTTCAATCCTATTGGCTGATTGGATTTTTTCTACCTTAATTCCGATTGGCTGATAGAATTCTATCAGCCAATCGGAATCTAAGGGATGCCATCTTGGTACCTTCATTCAGCTTTAGTCGTCAGATAAAGAGGATGCTCTGCATCGGATGTCTTGAAGATGGTTCCGCGCCGGATGGATGAAGATAGAAGATGCCGGATGGATGAAGACTTCCCGTCTGGAGGACCACTTCGCCCGGCTTGGATGAAGACTTCTCCCGGCTTCGTTGAGGACTTCGGCCCGTCTTGGATGAAGACGTCTCCCGGTAAGTCGATCTTCAGGGGGTTAGTGTTAGGTTTTTTTAAGGGTGTATTGGGTGGGTTTTATTTTTAGGTTAGGGTTTGGGGCGGCAAAAGAGCTAACTGCCCTTTTAAGGGCAATGCCCATCCAAATGCCCTTTTCAGGGCAATGGGGGCTTAGGTTTTTCTAGATAGTATTTTATTTGGAGGGGTTGGTTGTGTGGGTGGTGGGTTTTACTGTTGGGGGGGTTGTTTGTATTTTGTTTTACAGGTAAAAGAGCTGATTACTTTGGGGCAACGCCCCACAAAAGGCCCTTTTAAGGGCTATTGGTAGTTTAGTTTAGGCTAGGGTTTTTTTATTTTGGGGGGGCTTTTTATTTTAATAGAGCTAGATTTGGTGTAATTAGTTTAAATATCTGTAATTTGTTTATTATTTTCTGTAATTTAGTGTTTGTTTGTTTTTTTACTTTAGCTAATTTAATTAAATTTAGGTAATTGTATTTAATGTAGTTAATTTATTTAATTATAGTGTAGTGTTAGGTGTCAGTGTAACTTAGGTTAGGTTTTATTTTACAGGTAAATTTGTATTTATTTTAGCTAGGTAGTTATTAAATAGTTAATAACTATTTAATAACTATTGTACCTAGTTAAAATAAATACAAACTTGCCTGTTAAATAAAAATAAACCCTAAGCTAGCTACAATATAACTTTTAGTTATATTGTAGCTAGCTTAGGGTTTATTTTATAGGTAAGTATTAAGTTTTAAATAGGAATAATGTAGTTAATGATAGGAATATTTTTTTTAGATTTATTTAAATTATATTTAAGTTAGTGGGTGTTAGGTTTAGGGTTAGACTTAGGTTTAGGGGTTAATAACTTTAATATAGTGGCGGCGACATTGGGGGCGGCAGATTAGGGGTTAATAAATATAATGTAGGTGTCGGCGATGTTGGGGGCAGCAGATTAGGTGTTCAGAAATATAATGTAGGTGGCGGCGGTGTCCGGAGCGGCAGAATAGGGGTTACAATTTTTATTATAGTGTTTGCGATGTGGGAGGACCTTGGTTTAGGGGTTAATAGGTAGTTTATGGGTGTTAGTGTTCTTTTTAGCACTTTAGTTATGAGTTTTATGTTACGGCGTTGTACCATAAAACTCTTAAATACTGACTTTTAAATGCCTTAGGGATCTTGACAGGGTAGGGTGTACCGCTCACTTTTTGGCCTCCCAGGACAGACTCGTAATACCGGCGCTATGGAAGTCCCATAGAAAAAACAAAATATATGCTTACCTGATAAATTTCTTTCTTTTGCGATGTACCGAGTCCATGGTTTTATCCTTACTTGTGGGATATTAACCTTCCTAACAGGAAGTGGCAAAGAGAGCACCACAGCAGAGCTGTCTATATAGCTCCCCCCTTAACTCCACCCCCCAGTCATTCGACCGAAGGCCAAGGAAGAAAAAGAAGAAACTATAAGGTGCAGAGGTGACTGAAGTTTTCAATAAAAAATACTATCTGTCTTGAATAGACAGGGCGGCCCGTGGACTCGGTACATCGCAAAAGAAAGAAATTTATCAGGTAAGCATAAATTTTGTTTTCTTTTGCAAGATGTACCGAGTCCACGGTTTCATCCTTACTTGTGGGATACCAATACCAAAGCTTTAGGACACGGATGAAGGGAGGGACAAGACAGGAGCCTAAACGGAAGGCACCACTGCTTGCAAAACCTTTCTCCCAAAAATAGCCTCCGAAGAAGCAAAAGTATCAAATTTGTAAAATTTGGAAAAGGTATGAAGCGAAGACCAAGTCGCAGCCTTACAAATCTGTTCAACAGAAGCATCATTTTTAAAAGCCCATGTGAAAGCCACCGCTCTAGTAGAGTGAGCAGTAATTCTTTCAGGAGGCTGCTGTCCAGCAGTCTCGTAAGCCAAACGGATGATGCTTTTCAGCCAAAAGGAAAGAGAGGTAGCCGTAGCCTTTTGACCCCTACGTTTTCCAGAATAGACAACAAACAAAGAAGATGTTTGACAAAAATCTTTGGTTGCCTGCAAATAGAACTTCAAAGCACGAACCACGTCCAAGTTGTGCAATAAACGTTCCTTCTTAGTCGAAGGATTAGGACACAGAGAAGGAACAACAATCTCCTGATTGATATTCCTGTTAGTAACAACCTTAGGGAGGAACCCAGGTTTGGTACGCAAAACCACCTTATCAGCATGGAAAACAAGATAAGGCAAGTCACATTGTAATGCAGATAGTTCAGAAACTCTTTGAGCTGAGTAGATAGCAACTAGAAACAGAACTTTCCAAGATAGAAGCTTAATATCTATGGAATGCATGGGTTCAAACGGAACCCCCTGAAGAACTTTAAGAACTAAATTTAGACTCTATGGCGGAGCAACAGGTTTAAACACAGGTTTGATTCTAACTAAAGCCTGACAAAAAGCCCGAACGTCTGGGACATCTGCCAGACGCTTGTGCAATAGAATAGACAAAGCAGATATCTGTCCTTTTAAGGAACTAGCTGAAATCCTTTCTCCAATCCTTCTTGAAGAATGGATAAAATCCTAGGAATCCTGATCTTACTCCATGAGTAGCCTTTGGATTCGCACCAAAAAAGATATTTACGCCATATCTTATGATAGATTTTCCTGGTGACAGGCTTTCGAGCCTGAATCAAGGTATATATGACCGACTCAGAGAATCCCGCTTTGATAAAATCAAGCGTTCAATCTCCAAGCAGTCAGTTGCAGAGAAATTAGATTTGGATGCTTGAACGGACCTTGAATCAGAAGGTCCTGTCTTAGTGGCAGAGTCCATGGTGGCAGAGATGACATGTCCACCAGGTCTGCATAACAAGTCCTGTGTGGCCACGCAGGTGCTATCAAAATCACTGAAGCTCTCTCCTGTTTGATTCTGGCAATCAGACGTGGAAGGAGAGGGAAAGGTGGAAACACATAAGCCAGGTTGAACGACCAGGGTACTGCTAGAGCATCTATCAGTACTGCCCGAGGATCCCTTGACCTGGATCCGTAATGAGGAAGTTTGGCGTTCTGACGAGACGCCATCAGATCCAATTCTCGTGTGCCCCATTGTTGAACTAGTTGAGCAAACACCTCTGGATGGAGCTCCCACTCCCCCGGATGAAAAGTCTGATGACTTAGAAAATCTGCCTCCCAGTTCTCTACCCCTGGGATATAGATCACTGATAGATGGCAAGAGTGAGTCTCTGCCCATCAGATTATCCTGGAAACTTCTATCATCGCTAAGGAACTCCTTGTTCCCCCCTGATGATTGATATAAGCTACAGTCGTGATGCTGTCCGACTGAAATCTGATGAATCCGGCCGAAGCCAGCTGAGGCCACGCCTGAAGAGCTTTGAATATCGCTCTTAATTACAGAATATTTATCGGTAGGAGGGCCTCCTCCTGAGTCCACAAACCCTGTGCTTTCAGGGAATTCCAGACTGCACCCCAGCCCAATAGGCTGGCGTCCGTCGTCACTATGACCCACACTGGCCTGCGGAAACACATTACCTTGGACTGATGATCCTGTGACAACCACCAAAGAAGAGAGTCTCTGGTCTCTTGATCCAGATTTATCTGAGGAGATAAATTTGCATAATTCCCCATTCCACTGATTGAGCATGCATAGTTGCAGTGGTCTGAGATGTAAGTGAGCATATGGAACTACGTCCATCGCCGCTACCATTAAACCGATTACCTCCATACACTGAGCCACTGATGGCCGAGGAATGGAATGAAGAGCTCGGCAGGTGGTCAAAATTTTTGATTTCCTGACCTCCGTCAGAAATATTTTCATGTCCACTGAGTTTATCAGAGTCCCTAGAAATTAAACTCTTGTGAGAGGGAAAAGAGAACTCTTTTTTACGTTCACCTTCCACCCATGAGATCTTAGAAAGGCCAACACTAAGTCCGTGTGAGACTTGGCTAGTTGGAAAGTCGACGCTTGAATTAGGATGTCGTCTAGATAAGGCGCCACTGCTATGCCCCGCGGCCTTAGGACCGCCAGAAGGGACCCTAGCACCTTTGTGAAGACTCTTGACGCCGTGGCCAACCCAAAGGGAAGAGCCACAACCTGGTAATGCTTGTCCAGAAAAGCAAACCTGAGGAACCGGTGATGATCTTTGTGGATAGGAATGTGTAGATACGCATCCTTTAAGTCCACAGTGGTCATATATTGACCCTCCTGGATCATTGGTACAATAGTCCAAATGGTCTCCATCTTGAAGGATGGAACTTTTAGGAATTGGTTTAGGATCTTGAAATCTAGAATTGGTCTGAAGGTTCCCTCTTTTTTGGGAACCGCAAACAGATTGGAGTAGAACCCTTGCCCCTGTTCTGCTTTTGGAACTGGGCAGATCACTCCCATGGTAAAAAGGTCTTCTACACAGACAATTGAGAAAGATGGAATCTCCCCCTTGGAGGAGAATCCTTGAAATCTAGAAGATACCCCTGGGTTACAATTTCTATGGCCCAGGAGTCCTGAACGTCTCTTGCCCAGGCTTGAGCAAGATAGAGAGTCTGCCCCCTACTAGATCCGGTCCCGGATCGGGGGCTGCACCGTCATGTTGTCTTAGTGGCAGCAGCAGGCTTCTTGGCCTGTTTACCCTTGTTCCAAGCCTGGTTAGGTCTCCAGACTGGCTTGGATTGAGCAAAGTTCCCCTCTTGCTTTGCAGCAGGGGAAGAGGAAGCGGGACCACCCTTGAAGTTTTAAAAAGAAATGAAAATAATTTTGTTTGGTCCTCATCTTATTTGAGTTATCCTGAGGGAGGGCATGACCCTTCCCTCCAGTGATGTCTGAAATGATCTCCTTCAGTTCAGGCCCGAATAGGGTCTTACCTTTGAAAGGGATGATCAAAAGCTTTTTGATGACACATCAGCCGACCAGGACTTAAGCCATAACGCTCTACACGCTAAAATGGCAAAACCTGAATTCTTTGCCGCTAACTAAGCTAGATGAAAAGCGGCATCTGTAATGAAAGAATTAGCTAGCTTAAGAGCCCTAATTCTGTCCAGAATATCATCTAGTGGGGTCCACCTGAAGAGCTCTTCCAGAGCCTCAAGCCAAAAGGAAGCTGCAGTGGTTACAGGAACAATGCACGCTATAGGCTGGAGAAGAAAACCCTGATGAACAAAAATTTTCTTTAGGAAACCCTCTAATTTTTTATCCATAGGATCTTTGAAAGCACAACTGTCCTCGATAGGTTTAGTTGTACTCTTAGCCAGAGTAGAAATTGCTCCCTCCACTTTAGGGACCGTCTGCCATGAGTCCCGCATGGTGTCAGATATGGGAAACATCTTCTTAAAAACAGGAGGGGGAGCGAATGGAATACCTGTTCTATCCCACTCCTTAGTAACAATGTCCGAAATCCTCTTAGGGACCGGAAAAACATCAGTGTAAACAGGAACCTCTAAAAATGTGTCCATTTTACACAATTTCTCTGGAACTACAATAGGGTCACAATCATCCAGAGTCACTCAAACCTCCCTGAGCAATAAACGGAGGTGTTCTAGCTTAAATTTAAATGCCGTCATATCTGAATCTGTCTGAGGGAACATCTTTCCTGAATCTGAAATCTCTCCCTCAGATAGCAAATCCCTCATCCCTACCTCTGAACATTTTGAGGGTATATCGGATACGGCTACTAAAGCGTCAAAAGGCTCAGCATTCGTTCTTTACCCAGGGCTACTGCGCTTCCCTTGCAACCCAGGCAGTTTAGATAAAACCTCTGTGAGGGTAGCATTCATAACTGAGGCCATATCTTGCAAGGTGAAAGAATTAGACGCACTAGAGGTACTTGGCGTCGCTTGTGCGGGCGTTACTGGTTGTGACACTTGGGAAGAACTAGATAGAAAAACCTGATTTACTTCTGTCTGAGAATCATCCAGTGCCAAACTCTTATAAGTCAAAATATGCTGTTTGCAATTTATAGACACATTCTAAGAGGGGGTTCCACAATGGCTTCTAAACAAATTGAACAATGAGTTTCCTCAATGTCAGACTGTGCCTTTAAGAGAAAAAGAGGCATACACAAACTGCAAAACTGCTTAAAATTCACTCAAAGTTTCCGAAATTTTTGTAGTAGACTCACTAAACTTTGGTAAGATTGCACCACAAGTATTGAAGCAATTAATCCCCAAATATGCAAACCGGATTGACAAAGTGTCAAAAAACGGTAAAAACCCCTGTCAGCACCTTGCCACAGCTCTGCTGTGGCTCCTACCTGCCCTTAGGGAACAATAATGTGGGGATAAAGCTTCGATTAGGCCCCAGAAGTTCACCAGGACCCTCCAGTATTGTAGCTTGCTGCTTGTCTATATAAAATAACTGCGCAACTGAGGCGCAAAATTAGGCCCCGCATACCGCACTCGATGTTACTAGGGCCATCAGAACAAACTACCAAGTGTTTTTACAGCCATGTGGGTTATAAAAAAAACAAAAAAGCCAAGTGTATCCCTCAATACAGTTGTCCTATAAGAAATATAAACAGTACTCCCAGAACACACAAACGTTTGCCTTATATATTATTCAAACTGAGTGTCCATGAATTAAGCCCTTTATGCAAGCTAGTAAAGCCCCTTCTAAGACTAGGATTACTGCTTACCCTTCCCCTCATAGGGATACTGTCAGCCTTTCTGAGTTATCACAGTTTCTGCAGAAAAAATTACTGAACATACCTCATTGCTGTATAGCAAGAAACCGTTCCTCACACTAAAATTTTCCTGTACTCCTCAGCTTCTGTGGGAACAGCAGTGGACCTTAGTTACAAATGCTAAGATCATCATCCTCTAGGCAGAAATCTTCATCTATCTACCTGAGAGTAAATAGTACACACCGGTACCATTTAAAAATAACAAACTCTTGCTTGAAGATAAAATAAAAACTAACAGTTTATCACCTCTTTCACTTTACCCTTCCTGCTTAGAGCCGGCAAAGAGAATGACTGGGGGGTGGAGTTAAGGGGGGAGCTATATAGACAGCTCTGCTGTGGTGCTCTCTTTGCCACTTCCTGTTAGGAAGGATAATATCCCACAAGTAAGGATGAAACCGTGGACTCGGTACATCTTGCAAAAGAAAAGACTTTACAAAGCTTACTTAAGTCGTTTTGCGGTAAGGCCAAAGAAGTGTGCGGTGCCCCTAAACCTGCAAGACTCGTAATAGCAGCGGGATTAAAAAAGCAGCGTTAGGACCTCTTAACACTGCTTTTTTACCCTAACGCACAACTTGTAATCTAGCCGTAAGTTACAAAAAAAGATACACTAAGTTACACAAAATAAAAAATAAATTATCAAAGATTTAAACTAATTACACCTAATCTAAGAGCCCTATGAAAATAAAAAAGCCCCCCAAAATAAAAAAACCCTAGCCTACAATAAACTACAAATAGCCCTTAAAAGGGCCTTTGCGGGGCATTGCCCCAAAGAAATCAGCTCTTTTACCTGTACATAAAAAATACAAATACCCCCCAAAAGTAAAACCCACCACCCACACAACCAACCCCCTCAAATAAAACCCTAACTTAAAAAACCTAAGCTCCCCATTGCCCTGAAAAGGGCATTTGGATGGGTATTGCCCTTCAAAGGGCATTTAGCTCTATTTCAGCCCAAACCCCTAATCTAAAAATAAAACCCACCCAATAAACCCTTAAAAAATCCAAACACTTACCCTTGAAGATCCACTTACAGTTTTGAAGATCCGACATCCATCCTCCAAGAAGCCAGCAGAAGTCTTCATCCAAGCAGCTGAAGTCTTCATGAAAGCCTGCAGAAGTCTTCACCCAGACGGCATCTTCTAGCTTCATCCATCCGGCGCGGAGAAGCTCCATCTTCAAGACATCCAACGCGGAGCATCCTCTCCGTTCGACGTCTTCTTCCCGAATGAATGTTCCTTTAAATGACGTCATCCAAGATGGCGTCCCTTAGATTCCGATTGGCTGATAGAATTCTATCAGCCAATCGTAATTAAGGTTAAAAAAATCCTATTGGCTGTTGCAATCAGCCAATAGGATTGAGCTTTCATCCTATTGGCTGATCCAATCAGCCAATAGGATTGAGCTCTCATTCTATTGGCTATTGCAATCAGCCAATAGAATGCGAGTTCAATCCTATTGGCTGATTGCAACACCCAATAGGATTTTTTCAACCTTCTATCAGCCAATCGGAATCTAAGGGACGCCATCTTGGATGACGTCATTTAAAGGAACATTTATTCAGGAAGAAGACATCGAACAAAGAGATTGCTCCGCGTTGGATGTCTTGAAGATGGAGCCGCTCCGCGCCAGATGAATGAAGATAGAAGATGCCATCTGGGTGAAGACTTCTGGGGGCTTGGATTTTGGATTTTCATAGGGCTCTTAGATTAGGTGTAATGAGTTTAAATCTTTGATAATTTATTTTTTATTTTGTGTAACTTAGTGTTTATTTTTTGTTGTAACTTAGTGTTTGTTATTTTTTTTAACTTAGTTGTTAGTTTTTTGTAACTTAGTAATTTTTTAGTGTAGATTTTGATTATTTGAGTAGGGTTAGGTTTTTAAATATATAATATAGTTAATTTAATTTGTAGTTTAATGTAATTAGATTAATTATTAGTTTAATATAGTTTAATGTAATTTTAGTATAACAGTTAGGGTCGATTAATTAATAGTTTAATATAGTTTAATTTAAATCTAAAGGTAAGTTTAAATTTATTATAAGATAAGGAGGAGTTAATATTTAATATAAAGTTAGGTTTAGGGGTTAATAGTTTAATTTAATTTATGGCGATGTGGGGGGCTGCCGGTTTAGGGGTTAATAGGTTTAGTAAGTGGTAGTGATGTGAGAGGCCAGGGGTTTAGGGGTTAATACATTTATTTAGTTGCGGTGGGCTCCGGGAGCGGCGGGATAGGGGTTAATAACTTTATGTAGGTGGCGACGGTGTCAGGAGCGGCAGATTAGCGGTTAATAACTTTTATTTAGGTGGCGGTGGTGTAGGGGCAGAAGATTAGGGGTTAATAAGTATAATGTAGGGGCGGCGGTGTAGGGGGCGGCAGATTAGGGGTTAATAAGTATAATGTAGGTGGCGGCAGTGTAGGGGGCGGCAGATTAGGGGTTAATAAGTATAATGTAGGTGGCGTCGGTGTAAGGGGCAGCAGATTAGGGGTGTTTAGACTCGGGGTACATGTTAGGGTGTTAGGTGTAAACATAACTTTTATTCTCCCTTAGGAATCAATGGGATATCGGGCAGCAGCGAACATGAGGTTTCGCTGCTTTCAGACTCCCATTGATTCCTATGGCATCCGCGGCCTCCAGGGTGGCGTATTGAAAACCAGGTACGCTGGGCCGGAATAGTGGTGAGCGTACCTGTTAGAAATTTGTTAACTAGCAAAAGTAGTCAGATAGTGCCGAATTTGCATTCGGAACATCTGTAGTGAAGTAAGCATTGATCTGTGTCGGACTGAGACCGGCGGATCGTATGTTATGTAACAAATTTCTACTTTTGCCGGTCTGTAGGCTTTGATAACTAAGGGGAATCAAGCTCTCCACAATTACGCTCCGGAATTCCAGCGTATTTGCGGTTGACGGCTTGATAAATAGGGGCCATACTGTAAACAAACAAAGGGCTCTATTTATGTAGCTCCGATATGAGCTTCAGAGCCCTTTTAGTTGCAGGTTCTCATAAGTCAGCCTGCAGCCGAGAGTTACACATTACGCCAATTGTTTTGTGGGTATGAAGATCTCCCGGGACATTTCCGACCAGGGAGATTGACAGCCTCTGGTCGCGCACAAATAGTTGAGCCTCAGCAGGGTTCGGGTTGCACACTTGCAATGGTGCGCAATGGTAAATGCAGGCAGCAGATTGCCGCCTGCTAGACGTAATGCCGGATGGTTAGGTTAGAAGATGAAGGCTCCTACCTGCCCGGTCTTTCTTAAATGTGGGCCAAAAACTGTATAGATATTTGTCCAGCCATGTTGATATCTTTATAAAACAGGCAATCATCTTTCACTGCATTAAAAAGTAAAACGTTGTTACTTGCTCATTTATGTCATTTCTTTTTTCTAGGGAACCAACGTTCTTCTTATGTTGGCATCCGCATTAAAAGACAAGGATTACTTTGAAAAGCCAGATGAGTTTTATCCTCAACACTTTCTTGACTCTGAGGGAAATTTTGTAAAAAACGATGCATTTATACCTTTTTCAGTAGGTATGTAGCCCATCCTTATACATATATTTTTTTCAATGAAATGCGTTGACAAAGATTTTTCTTTGATGATGTATGAGGAATCGTCATTTTGGTAACAAGCATAGAGACACAAAGTTTTATACAAAAGTTTGTCATGAAAAAAAAATAGAAAATCACACACAATAATTATACAGTGTGCTTAACATGGTACTTTATCTCTAGTTAAAGGGACAGTCTACACCAGAATTGTTATTGTTTTAAAAGATAGATAATCCCTTGTTTACCCATTCCCTAGTTTATATTTATATATTTTTTACCTCTGTGATTATCTTGTATCTAAGCCTCTGCAGACTGCCCCTTTATTTGTTCTTTTGACAGACTTGCAGTTTAGCCAATCAGTGATGGCTCCCAGGTAACTTCACGTGCACGAGCACAGTGTTATCTATATGAAAAACATGAACTAACACCCTCTAGTGGTGAAAAACCTGTTAAAATGCATTCTTAAGAGGCGGCCTTCAAGGTCTAAGAAATTAGCATATGAACCTCCTAAGTTAAGCTTTCAACTAAGAATACCAAGAGAACAAAGAAAAATTGGTGATAAAAGTAAATTGGAAAATTGATCAAAATTATATGCCCTATCTGAATCATGAAAGGTTTTTTTGGACTAGACTGTCCCTTTAAAGATCACATATCACATTCTAAAGATAGCAAACTTTATTTGAAGAGATCACACTAATGTCATTATAGTCATGTAGCTATTAGACTTAGAGGATGCATTTTCTGCCAGCAAAACAACCTGTATTAAAGGGATAGTAAACACCAAAAATGTTATTGCTTAAAAAGATAATCACTTTATTTACCATTCCCCAGTTTTGCAACCAACACTGTTATAGAAATATACTTTTTACCTCTTTAATTACCTTGTATCTAAGCTTCTGCAGACTGCCTCCTTATCTCAGATCTTTTGACAGACTTGCATTTCAGGCAGTTAGTGCTGACTCTTAAATAACTTTACGTGCATGAGCACAGTGTTATTTATATAAAAAACATGAACTAACGCCCTCTAGCTGTGAAAAACTGTCAAATGCAGAGGCGGCCTTCGAGGGCTTAGAAATTAGCATATGAGCCTACCTAGGTTTAGCTTTCAATTAAGAATAACAAGAGAACAAGGCAAATTTGATGATAAAAGTAAATTAGAAAATTGTTTAAAATTGCATGCCCTATCTGAATCATGAAAGTTTAATTTGGACTTTACTATCCCTTTAAGCAGCATATACAGCTTTTGAGCCATACCGCAATGTAAGATGCAGTGGTCTCCCCCACCTCTGGTTGAAATCCCCCCAAATATGCTCACTTGGGGTGAAGGACAGGCCTTTCTGTCATGCGATAGGTCACACAAGAGAAAAGGGTGGCACTAAACACTCAAGCAAGTGTGTAATGGTACGTCAACTGACCGTTTATTGTGAAGCCATACAGACAGGTTCTCAAGTTGAGAAACTTGTCTTCATGGCCGTTGATACATGGCGGCCTATTTATGAAATGTCTATCCGACATGATCCGATCAGCGGATCATGTACAACAGACATCGCTGAATGCGGACAGCATACGCTCTCCGCATTCAGCATTGCACAAGCAGTTCGGGTGAACTGCTGGTGCAATGCCGCCCCCTACAGATTTGTTGCTAATCGGCCACTAGCAGGGGATGTCAATCAACCCGATCATATCTGATTGGGTTAATTGCTGTCCGCGGACCCAGAGCAGACGGACAGGTTATGGAACAGCGGTCTTTAGACCGCTACTTCATAACTTGGTATTTCTGGTGAGCCTGAAGGCTCACCAGAAAGACGGGGCATCAAGCTTGATAAATAGGCCCCATGGGGTCAACAATCTTCAAAATCCTCTTAAAGATACGTGAGGAACTATATATATATATATATATATATATATGTATATATGTATATATATATATATATATATATATATATATATGTATATATATATGTATATATATATCGATGAACAAATGGCTGCACTCACTGGTCCTTTCAAACAAAAATATTTATTTCTGTGACGTTTCGGGGACCGTATCCCCTTCCTCAGAAGGAAGGGGATACGGTCCCCGAAACGTCACAGAAATAAATATTTTTGTTTGAAAGGACCAGTGAGTGCAGCCATTTGTTCATCGATATTATTCACTTTTTGCATGCACCCTGGCACATTGAATTTTGAAGTGAGAGTGCTCTCCTGCTGTTTATATATGTATATATATATATATATATATATATATATATATATATATATATATATATATATATACTGTATATATACAGGGAGTGCAGAATTATTAGGCAAGTTGTATTTTTGAGGATTAATTTTATTATTGAACAACAACCATGTTCTCAATGAACCCAAAAATCTCATTAATATCAAAGCTGAATATTTTTGGAAGTAGTTTTTAGTTTGTTTTTAGTTTTAGCTATTTTAGGGGGATATCTGTGTGTGCAGGTGACTATTACTGTGCATAATTATTAGGCAACTTAACAAAAAACAAATATATACCCATTTCAATTATTTATTTTTACCAGTGAAACCAATATAACATCTCAACATTCACAAATATACATTTCTGACATTCAAAAACAAAACAAAAACAAATCAGTGACCAATATAGCCACCTTTCTTTGCAAGGACACTCAAAAGCCTGCCATCCATGGATTCTGTCAGTGTTTTGATCTGTTCACCATCAACATTGCGTGCAGCAGCAACCACAGCCTCCCAGACACTGTTCAGAGAGGTGTACTGTTTTCCCTCCTTGTAAATCTCACATTTGATGATGGATCACAGGTTCTCAATGGGGTTCAGATCAGGGGAACAAGGAGGCCATGTCATTAGATTTTCTTCTTTTATACCCTTTCTTGCCAGCCACGCTGTGGAGTACTTGGACGCGTGTGATGGAGCATTGTCCTGCATTAAATTATGTTTTTCTTGAAGGATGCAGACTTCTTCCTGTACCACTGCTTGAAGAAGGTGTCTTCCAGAAACTGGCAGTAGGACTGGGAGTTGAGCTTGACTCCATCCTCAACCCGAAAAGGCCCCACAAGCTCATCTTTGATGATACCAGCCCAAACCAGTACTCCACCTCCACCTTGCTGGCGTCTGTGTCGCACTGGAGCTCTCTGCCCTTTACCAATCCAGCCACGGGCCCATCCATCTGGCCCATCAAGACTCACTCTCATTTCATCAGTCCATAAAACCTTAGAAAAATCAGTCTTGAGATATTTCTTGGCCCAGTCTTGACGTTTCAGCTTGTGTGTCTTGTTCAGTGGTGGTCGTCTTTCAGCCTTTCTTACCTTGGCCATGTCTCTGAGTATTGCACACCTTGTGCTTTTGGGCACTCCAGTGATGTTGCAGCTCTGAAATATGGCCAAACTGGTGGCAAATGGCATCTTGGCAGCTGCACGCTTGACTTTTCTCAGTTCATGGGCAGTTATTTTGCGCCTTGGTTTTTCCACACGCTTCTTGCGACCCTGTTGACTATTTTGAATGAAACGCTTGATTGTTCGATGATCACGCTTCAGAAGCTTTGCAATTTTAAGAGTGCTGCATCCCTCTGCAAGATATCTCACTATTTTTGACTTTTCTGAGCCTGTCAAGTCCTTCTTTTGACCCATTTTGCCAAAGGAAAGGAAGTTGCCTAATAATTATGCACACCTGATATAGGGTGTTGATGTCATTAGACCACACCCCTTCTCATTACAGAGATGCACATCACCTAATATGCTTAATTGGTAGTAGGCTTTCAAGCCTATACAGTTTGGAGTAAGACAACATGCATAAAGAGGATGATGTGGTCAAAATACTCATTTGCCTAATAATTCTGCACTCCCTGTATATATATATATATATATATATATATATATATAAAACTCTTGCCATTACAGATTTTTAACTTCTCCTTAACAGTTACAGATGTCTGCTATGTGTATACAGCTATTACAAATAACAATGACAAGCTCAAAAGTAAAGAAAAGGAGAGTGAAATATAATTTTATATGACACGTCATTCTACACTAATTTATCCGAACACATATCTGTTACTTAACACCAACAAGCAAGCTTGTAACAAGGACTTATATTATTATCTCTCACTTCAGATCTTCTTCCAGGGGTTCATCACTCTACTTCTTTTCACCTTTATAGACACCCAGCTCAAATCTACTTCTCTGCCCCTCATTACACCTTCAATTTAAAATATAAGGGATTTTCATGTGCGATAATCAAGTTGGGAAAAATAGTTGAATAAACCAAGGACTTGTCTTCACTTATATCTATATTTCCTAAGAGGTATAAAGGGTCAATTTTAGCTACTAATTATTCATTTTAATGTTGATATCTTCTTGGTATATTTTTTTAATAAGGTACACCCATATTGCTCTATAATTCAGAAAATGAAGGATTAGACCAAGCAGAGACTTGATTGTTAAAGGGATATACTATAAGTGTCTTTTTTATATGTGTAATATTGGCAATTAAGCATTGCATCACAGCATGTCTATACAAAATAAATGTTTGTAAAACAGTTATATAACAATTATATTATCAAAATCTAAGAGCAGAATAGGGAACCACCAAGCTTGTCTAAAGGAAATCGGAGACCAGATACAAATCAGCTCCTGCACTGATCTAAGCAATTCATTTATAATGTAGCTGGATTAGGCAGATTTCAGCATAGAAGTATGGTGTATGCACTCAAACTTCATTATTCTACACAAACATTGTACTTGTAAAGTATTTTACTCTAATTAAAGTGATTGTAAAGTTTAAGGAATTAGTGCCCTGTATATAAAAATGATCTTAAAAACAGGGGCACTTTAATTCATTAAACTTTACAAACAGGCTTTTTTTTAAAAAATATTACCATTTCGGTACTGTAAACAGACTGCCGATCCTCCGCCCGCATCTCCTTCTGTATTTTGCAGATCGATGACAAATCAGGCTTCCTCCAATTGTTGCGTGCCCCCTTTGACGTCTAGCTTGTGGGACATGCAACGATTGAGTGGAGCGCAAATATTGCTATAAAAATATGTCATTATAAGTATAACAGAATACTGCAATAGTGCAGTTATTTCACAGCACGTCTGAATAACCTACCTAAACAACTTTGTATATAAGCTATGTTATATATTTTAAAGCATGGGATGCAACACCATACATATAAAAAAGAGAAAAAATCAATTCTCACGACTGAGTCTTTAAAAGACTTTGGTTAATTTATATATCAAGCAAAATATACATTTGACAGCCCTTAAAGGGATGTATGACCCAACATTATTCTTTCATGATTAATAAAGAGCATATCATTTTAAACAACTTTCCAGTTTACTTCAATAATCCAATTTTCTTCATTCTCTTGGTATCATGTGTTGAAGGAGCAGCAATGCATTATTGGGAGCTTGCTGTACACTTTAGATGAGCCAATAACAAGTGGTATATTGTGCAGCCACCAATCAACATCAATTTGAATCATGAAAATGTAATTTTGACTTTCCTGTCTAATATATTTTTACATAAAATCATGAAGGGTAAAGTGATATATACACACACTATTATTATTATTATTATTATTACTATTATTTTGTAGGTCGGAGAGTATGTGCTGGAGAAAATTTAGCCAAAATGGAGATTTTCCTGTTCTTCACAAGGCTGCTGCAAAAATTCACATTTCAGCTTCCTCCAGGTGTTTCAGATGTAGATTTTTCCCCTGCGGTTGGACTTACCAGGGGGCCTAAGCCATATCTCATGTGTGCTGTGCCTCGGTATTAGAATATGTTAATAATAGAGATTGGAAGTTTTGTAAACATTAAAAAAAACCATTTAATATAATTAATGACTTTTTTAATTTTATTTTATTTTAACCATGGATATGTGTAATTTTTAAAATATTATGAACCAGATAACAAGTGGCACACTAACAGTTACGTGCGATACTGGGTTTAAAGTTCAAAGTAAACGCTATAGCTTGAGCGCAATTGAAAATAACGTGCTTTGAGTGCAACTTCAGAGCTCTGGCTAACTGTTTCGGAAAACAAAAAAGTGTGACTAAATTTATCACTATTATATTGAAAAGTACAGTTACCCTCATAATAACACTTTCTAAAAAAAAATTATTAAAAAAAATATTGCACAAAAAATGGCTAAAAGATATGAGGTCTCAGTTGTTAGAAAAAAAAGCAGGCAAAGGGTTTTAACAAATACATACTGTACATACATACATATACATGTCTAAATATGTATATATATATATATATATATATATATATATATATATATATAGTATTTTCAAAGTAGGACTGCACTCGCTGGATTTAAGCATAAAACTTATTTTATTGTGGTAACGTTTCGGAGTCCACAGACTCCTTCCTCAGACCAGTACAAACATGCAAGTGAACATAGTGCCTTATATATACACAATAAGCCCCACCCATCTAACAATACCTGTGTGAATTGCGCCAAAAACATGGTTGTCATGGTGATGACCCCCTCAACCAAACAATATTGCCATACTACTAAGCTAATAAAATAGTAAAATATATAGAGCAGAAATACCAACATATCATTATAGCAATGTATATCCATGTAGACCAACATTTGCAGTATCAGGTTACACTGTGTTAACAATAATTCAGCATGTGATTCATGTTATAAAGTCACATTAAGCATGGAACAATTGAGCCACAATAATCTATCCCTAATTTATAGCTAGTTGGTTACTTATATGAGTCTGTATGTGTCCATAATTGAGATTATTACACAGTCATCATATCACATATTGTTTAAATAAGCGTTACCCAGAATTGGAGAATCCTAGTAAATCTCTGCCACTGCTTTTGTAAACGCATCATGTTTGTCAGGTCATAACAGATCTAGATTATTGCTGATAATCATAGCAGACACCTCCGTATAGGAACATACCTTATGTATAAATGCCAGTATCCCCAGTCTGACTAGTGATCTGCAAAAAAGATGTGTTGCTGTCAAGTGCCAAGTTATGTGTCTCAGAGACGCTGTGCAGTGAACTCCGGCGTCTGTGGTGTAATTCCTCAAACCGCATGGCTAATTAGCATATGCGGCTGACGTCACCCGGCTTGCGCTACTGCTTGTAGTCATGGTAACCGCGGTGCGTTTATACAGCTTCCAGCCCTGTCAGTATTATCAGAGTGATTTGAACACATTAGTGAGTGTTAGGTGGCCATGTAAAAATACAGCAGTAGCTCACCCAATGTCAACAGAACGGTTACAACCGATGTAAAAGGGCAAGGTATTAAGGCTTCCATCGGTGGGGAATAATTTACATAGTGCACAACTTATAGTGCATAGTTAAAGTGTATTGTCACCCATATAGCTATTATGGGGTAGTTGCTAAGGCTCTAGTAATTAATCCCTTGTTAGGTTACCGCAGCTGTGGTGGCAAATGGGTCATATGAGAAAGAAACAAAAATGTACATAAAGATAAAACTAAATGTAAACACAGATACAACTAAGGCTTCCACTAGAAGCAACATAACATGGTCCAACACATTATGGTATCCCACATACCTCATCAAATAAGGTAGCATATTGTCTTGTTACTCCAATTTTAAGCATATATCTGATATAGACTAACACAATGAGTATATATCTCAGGATACTTATTAGCATAACATTCGTTTAACAGTATTACCTCCTTGTGTCTGGATACCATTGTGTCCATATAGCTGAACCTCAAATAATATCATTGGTTCACTATTCATAATTGGCAATCAAGGAAGGGCATGTAATCTAGTTTAGTTCTGGTCCATACATAAGTCATTATAAGGTGTTAACTCCTTTTATAAGGTGATGGTATTGTAGTGGTCATAGAATTCCATTCATGATGGTGACAGGTGACTCCATGGAAAAATGAGTTATATTCATACTAGGTTCGTGGAGATGTCATGGTACCCTAACATTATCCAAGTGCCCTTCATTCCCATGTTCCAACCACCTCTGATAAGGCAGCAGTAGAGACTCATGAGTGGCACGGATCCCTAATCCAGTGTGTATCACATTGTGTAACATGAAACACACTGGTTAGTGCTCCAACCCTCATGTATAGTCAAGATCGAGGTGGTCCATCTTAGTGTGTATCCCAGAGCTACAAATGACTATCCCTGGTTGGATATCAAGCTATATCAAGTGTCCCACTATAGCGGGTGATCCACCACGGGTGAATCCTCACAAGTATGGGATCAGTGGTATATAACCACACCACACTGTTATCAGAGGAAGCAATGCCAATCGTTAGACATATTTAGGCCCTTAGGATGTAGGGTACCAAGTCTGTGTATCCACCTCGTTTCACACTGAAGTAAGGCTTTGTCCCTGTCACCTCCTCGTTTAAGTGGTGGAACGTGGTCAATCAAGACGAATCTTAGGTCCGTTACCTTATGTTTGGCCATAAGGAAATGGCGTGCCACGGGTTGGTCCGATACCCCTTTGTCCAGGGCACTCCTTATGGCTGATCTGTGGTTCGCCATCCTGAGTCTTGCGTTGTCCGTCGTTTTTCCTACATAAAATAGGCCACAACAACAGCTGAGCAGATAAATAACATGAGAGGTTGTACAGGTAATGAAATGTCTTATTGTATATTTCTGGGTTGTGTGTGGATGTCTGAAGACTTTACACGGGATCATCCCACTGCATGTTGTGCATCCCAGACACCTGTAGCAACCCTTTTTCTTAGTCTTTAGCCATTGTTGTTTATTATAGCACTGCTGGGGGTCTGTGGACATGAGCAGGTCTCTTAGGCTCCTTCCCCGTCTGTAACCCATGATGGGAGGATCCATATGCTTAAATGGTAGAGTATGGTCTGTAGTTAAGATCTCCCATCTCTTCCTGATATTATCAGCCATCTTGTCCTTTCCTTTGTTGAAGGTCGTGGTGAAAACCATCCTATCTCTCTTTGGCTGCTCCCGTTGGTCTACCGGATTCATTCCATGAGTGACCACCTCAGCAATAACATTTTGTATGAGTTCCATACTGTAGCCCCTTTGTAAGAACTTTTCAGCCATCATGTTTAATTGTGTTTCTCGATTGCTGGCTTCAGTATTGTTTCTTAACACTCTAATCATTTGTGACTTTATAATTGCTTTTCTGGTGTGGGGAGGGTGGTTACTGGATGCTTCGAGTATTGAATTCCGGTCAGTTGGTTTAGTGTAGAGAGTTGTACATAATGTGCCTTGTTTTTTGTAAATCCTAAGGTCTAGAAAGTCAATATAATTCCCATCGTATTTAAGTTCAAATTTGATTCACACAGGTATTGTTAGATGGGTGGGGCTTATTGTGTATATATAAGGCACTATGTTCACTTGCATGTTTGTACTGGTCTGAGGAAGGAGTCTGTGGACTCCGAAACGTTACCACAATAAAATAAGTTTTATGCTTAAATCCAGCGAGTGCAGTCCTACTTTGAAAATACTGTGAATATTACTGACCTGGCACCCTGGTTGATGACTGGAGGAGATTGAGAGTGCAGATACACATGGAGGATATGGAAGATTTTTCTATCTAGCACCCAAAAAGGATTTACTTACTTTGGACTCACACCATCAGTGGGTCCCCACTTGCTTTTGTGGGGCCTTTATTTGTTGAAATTTCAAGTTTTTATAAAAACTCTGATCTTATCACTGGATTTGATTTAGGAAAACACATGGTGTTTATGTGCCACTACTACTAACCTGGCTTTGTTTGGGCCCTATTTCACGTTTGAATCTTAAATATACTCCAGAGTGTTAAAATCACTTATAGCTACAGCCACATAGAATTTGAGCATGATGGCAGAAGCGATAGGTGATCCTGAGTTGCCTGATGAGGAATATACTACCAAGACTTTTGCATTTACCAATGATGATGCCCTAAGGATACTAGTGGACTCTGATACAACAGAAGTTGAACCAGCGGAGAGCACGCAAACAGTTTACAACACCCTAATGAGACTCAGGAAGAGAGAAACAGACCTAGAGCTATATACAATCTACCTGTCTAAATACTACAAAAAGAGCAAGATACCTAGAGGGTTCAGAATAAAAAACCAGCCAACCATTGGGAGAAATAATAAAAACTTTTGCTTACGTTGGTGTCAGATACTTAATAAATGCTCATTGGATTGGTAATAGAAGAATGCACTAATATCTTGGCAACTGTTAAGGAAGAACTAAGAGAGTTTAATACTCATAAGCTACAGATACTAAAGAATGACACTGGGGAACCATGGATGGACAAAATCACCAAACAAGTCAGTGACTATAGAAAAGAATTGGTAGCTTTTAAAAACCAGAAACTACTAACGGTAGACAACGATTATAAGGACAAAAGAATTTACGCATGGATCCATGGTGGTAACCAAGGAGGCCCACAGAGACAGAGACGTCTACGGAACTACAGATCAAGATATCTCAATACTATTGACAGTAGCTCAGGCTCTGATAATGAGACCGGGAACTACGAACAACGCCATCAAGACCAGGCACCCACACCATCACAGACACCTTTTTTAGGGGTAACCACAAGATCGGCAAACACAAGAGGTCGAGGCCGCACCCGCGGAGGGGGAACTACTGTAGGCAGAAGACCCCCCCTGCCACCAAGATGAAAAACCCTGATATAGTCATCAACCTTAGTCAAAGGACACTGGAAGAAGGTGAGATTAGTTTACTAAATAAGGGTCTCACATTTATCCCCACATTTACTACTAATGATGACTTTGGGAATTACTTGGATATACAAAGATTCCAAAGGAACCTCAAATTAAAGGAACACTTTAAGGATATATCCATAGAAAAGGAAATAAAGCAATTTAAACCTAAAAGCAAATTTGAACCCAAAACCTGTGGCTCAAGCATTAAAACCTACACCAGATTGATTGGTAATGACACTAAGGAGCTAGAACAAATGAAACACAGACCTAACCTCAATAAAGCAGAAAGAATGGCACTAAAAAGCTTGGCCAAAGACACAGACATTATCATACGCCCAGCGGACAAGGGAGGAGCAATCATAGTCATGGACTATGTACAGTATCGCAAGGAAATCTTAAGACAACTGGATGATCACCAGACCTATAAGAAATTAACCCGGGACCCAACGAATGAGTTCAAAAGGGATATAGACAGTACACTATTAGAAGCACACCAGATGAACTGGATCAACATTGATGAATACAACTTCTTGAGGACCACTCATCCGATTCATCCAATATTGTACACTTTACCGAAGATACATAAGGATCAACAAAATCCCCCAGGAAGACCAATTGTGTCAGCCAGAGGGTCCTTACTACAACCTATAGCACAGTTTGTTGATGCCCTTTTACAACCCCTTGTAAGATCTATGGACTCATATATTAGGGACTCAGGTGACCTCATTTCCATCCTCAACACGGTGGATAAAGTTGATGACAATGACTTATTAGTCACACTGGATGTAAGAAGCTTGTACACGGTCATTCCCCATAGGGAGGGACTTAAGGCAGTAGCAGTGGCGTTAACACGATTCCCATACGTGGGACCACCTATCTCTCTGATCCTGGACCTATTGGAAAAATGCTTAACCTTGAATTATTTCCGTTTTGAAAACACATTTTACCAGCAATTGACGGGGACAGCCATGGGATCGAACATGGCCCCGTCATATGCCAACTTGTATATGGAACAGTTTGAACGTGAAACCATTGACATCTATAATATTGACACAGTGAAACACTACAAAAGGTACATTGACGATGTCTTTTTCATATGGCATGGCACAAAAGACACTCTGGTGGATTGGGTCACGCACATAAATGCGCTTGAGACCCCAATCAAATTTGAACTTAAATACGATGGGAATTATATTGACTTTCTAGACCTTAGGATTTACAAAAAACAAGGCACATTATGTACAACTCTCTACACTAAACCAACTGACCGGAATTCAATACTCGAAGCATCCAGTAACCACCCTCCCCACACCAGAAAAGCAATTATAAAGTCACAAATGATTAGAGTGTTAAGAAACAATACTGAAGCCAGCAATCGAGAAACACAATTAAACATGATGGCTGAAAAGTTCTTACAAAGGGGCTACAGTATGGAACTCATACAAAATGTTATTGCTGAGGTGGTCACTCATGGAATGAATCCGGTAGACCAACGGGAGCAGCCAAAGAGAGATAGGATGGTTTTCACCACGACCTTCAACAAAGGAAAGGACAAGATGGCTGATAATATCAGGAAGATATGGGAGATCTTAACTACAGACCATACTCTACCATTTAAGCATATGGATCCTCCCATCATGGGTTACAGACGGGGAAGGAGCCTAAGAGACCTGCTCATGTCCACAGACCCCCAGCAGTGCTATAATAAACAACAATGGCTAAAGACTAAGAAAAAGGGTTGCTACAGGTGTCTGGGATGCACAACATGCAGTGGGATGATCCCGTGTAAAGTCTTCAGACATCCACACACAACCCAGAAATATACAATAAGACATTTCATTACCTGTACAACCTCTCATGTTATTTATCTGCTCAGCTGTTGTTGTGGCCTATTTTATGTAGGAAAAACGACGGACAACGCAAGACTCAGGATGGCGAACCACAGATCAGCCATAAGGAGTGC
The DNA here is from genome assembly GCF_027579735.1 of Bombina bombina. Classification (NCBI taxonomy): domain Eukaryota; kingdom Metazoa; phylum Chordata; class Amphibia; order Anura; family Bombinatoridae; genus Bombina; species Bombina bombina. The sequence goes on from NC_069502.1 coordinate 106,260,853, forward strand.
TCTGGACAAAGGGGTATCGGACCAACCCGTGGCACGCCATTTCCTTATGGCCAAACATAAGGTAACGGACCTAAGATTCGTCTTGATTGACCACGTTCCACCACTTAAACGAGGAGGTGACAGGGACAAAGCCTTACTTCAGTGTGAAACGAGGTGGATACACAGACTTGGTACCCTACATCCTAAGGGCCTAAATATGTCTAACGATTGGCATTGCTTCCTCTGATAACAGTGTGGTGTGGTTATATACCACTGATCCCATACTTGTGAGGATTCACCCGTGGTGGATCACCCGCTATAGTGGGACACTTGATAGAGCTTGATATCCAACCAGGGATAGTCATTTGTAGCTCTGGGATACACACTAAGATGGACCACCTCGATCTTGACTATACATGAGGGTTGGAGCACTAACCAGTGTGTTTCATGTTACACAATGTGATACACACTGGATTAGGGATCCGTGCCACTCATGAGTCTCTACTGCTGCCTTATCAGAGGTGGTTGGAACATGGGAATGAAGGGCACTTGGATAATGTTAGGGTACCATGACATCTCCACGAACCTAGTATGAATATAACTCATTTTTCCATGGAGTCACCTGTCACCATCATGAATGGAAGTCTATGACCACTACAATACCATCACCTTATAAAAGGAGTTAACACCTTATAATGACTTATGTATGGACCAGAACTAAACTAGATTACATGCCCTTCCTTGATTGCCAATTATGAATAGTGAACCAATGATATTATTTGAGGTTCAGCTATATGGACACAATGGTATCCAGACACAAGGAGGTAATACTGTTAAACGAATGTTATGCTAATAAGTATCCTGAGATATATACTCATTGTGTTAGTCTATATCAGATATATGCTTAAAATTGGAGTAACAAGACAATATGCTACCTTATTTGATGAGGTATGTGGGATACCATAATGTGTTGGACCATGTTATGTTGCTTCTAGTGGAAGCCTTAGTTGTATCTGTGTTTACATTTAGTTTTATCTTTATGTACATTTTTGTTTCTTTCTCATATGACCCATTTGCCACCACAGCTGCGGTAACCTAACAAGGGATTAATTACTAGAGCCTTAGCAACTACCCCATAATAGCTATATGGGTGACAATACACTTTAACTATGCACTATAAGTTGTGCACTATGTAAATTATTCCCCACCGATGGAAGCCTTAATACCTTGCCCTTTTACATCTGTTGTAACCGTTCTGTTGACATTGGGTGAGCTACTGCTGTATTTTTACATGGCCACCTAACACTCACTAATGTGTTCAAATCACTCTGATAATACTGACAGGGCTGGAAGCTGTATAAACGCACCGCGGTTACCATGACTACAAGCAGTAGCGCAAGCCGGGTGACGTCAGCCGCATATGCTAATTAGCCATGCGGTTTGAGGAATTACACCACAGACGCCGGAGTTCACTGCACAGCGTCTCTGAGACACATAACTTGGCACTTGACAGCAACACATCTTTTTTGCAGATCACTAGTCAGACTGGGGATACTGGCATTTATACATAAGGTATGTTCCTATACGGAGGTGTCTGCTATGATTATCAGCAATAATCTAGATCTGTTATGACCTGACAAACATGATGCGTTTACAAAAGCAGTGGCAGAGATTTACTAGGATTCTCCAATTCTGGGTAACGCTTATTTAAACAATATGTGATATGATGACTGTGTAATAATCTCAATTATGGACACATACAGACTCATATAAGTAACCAACTAGCTATAAATTAGGGATAGATTATTGTGGCTCAATTGTTCCATGCTTAATGTGACTTTATAACATGAATCACATGCTGAATTATTGTTAACACAGTGTAACCTGATACTGCAAATGTTGGTCTACATGGATATACATTGCTATAATGATATGTTGGTATTTCTGCTCTATATATTTTACTATTTTATTAGCTTAGTAGTATGGCAATATTGTTTGGTTGAGGGGGTCATCACCATGACAACCATGTTTTTGGCGCAATTCACACAGGTATTGTTAGATGGGTGGGGCTTATTGTGTATATATAAGGCACTATGTTCACTTGCATTTTTGTACTGGTCTGAGGAAGGAGTCTGTGGACTCCGAAACGTTACCACAATAAAATAAGTTTTATGCTTAAATCCAGCGAGTGCAGTCCTACTTTGAAAATACTGTGAATATTACTGACCTGGCACCCTGGTTGATGACTGGAGGAGATTGAGAGTGCAGATACACATGGAGGATATATATATATATATATATATATATATATATATATATATATATATATATATGTGTGTGTGTACATATTTATGTATTTATATGTGTATATATGTATTTACAGACATATATACACAAATAAACACATACATACATAATTACACACATATAGACATATATACTGTATATAAGTGAATTGGAGCCATTTGCAATCAAGTAGATGAAAACATGAAATAGCATATCCATGTAATATTCATACTTAATAAAGTGTTAAGTGTTATATTGTGTATTTACTGTAAATATTTCACATTCCAATGTTCTGTTCATAGCAGAATACATTCTAAGTATTTTGAAAAATATATATATATATTATTATACCGAAATACCATCATATATATGTAGATATATGTATCTATAAATAAATAGAACATATTCTGTCATGTGAACCCATTGGAATGTGAAATATTCATATTTTCATGTCTGGGTAGCACACTTGAGAAAATGCAATCGGGTTTGCGTGCGAGTAGGTTTTTCCCCCCCACTTTTTTAGCTCAATTGACTTCCATGGGGGAATACGTTAACGCAGTCATTATATTCTATCTTCGGATTTTTGCCTGAATTGGTTTAGCATGCGAGCGAAAATGTTTTACTTTCAACTTGTAATACAAGCGCTACCCAATGCATGCAAAAAGCTTAGTTTAAGCTGAGTTAGCACGCGAGCGGGAGCATTTAATACCGCTCCACTTGTAATCTGGCCCTATGTTTGTTTATATGAATTGTATGATTGTTTATTATTTTTTTTATCATTTATCCAGTTTTGAAAACTGACAAAATAATAATCAAACTGTTAAAAATAGATTTAACTTTAACTCAAATATATATCAGTTTAATAGAAAAAGGAAGATAAATTAAAAGGATATGAAACCCACATTTTTTCTTTTATGATTCAGATAGAGCATGTAATTTAAAAAAAAAAAATCTAATTTACTTTTATTATCACATTTACTTTGTTATCTTGGTATCTTTTGTTCAAAAGCAGGGACTTAAATTCAGGAGAAGGCACATGTCTGGAATACTATATGGCAGCAGTTTTGTAAGAATTGCAAGAGCACTAGATTGCAGCTCTATTTCCTGCTATGTAGTGCTCTGGACCCTTACCTAGGTAGCTCTTCAACAACAAAAATACTATGGAAATGAAGCAAATGTGATAATATAAGTAAATTGGAAACCTTTTTCAAAATTGTATGCTCTGCCTGATTTACAAAAGAGAACATTTGGTTTCATATAATGTTTTTGAGCTCTTTTACTATGTATTTTTATCACTGATACAAACAATGCATATTGGTTAATAGGTTCCAACAACATTTAGTATCATGCAATGCAGTAAACATGCATGAATGTGAGTGTACACGTGTGTGAGTACTGAGAGACAGAAACCATCTCTAATCCATTGTGGAAAGCCTGGCTGCCAGTAAAAATTAAACTGGAGGTGGAGAGTGGATGAAGGCAGTGACAGCCTAGGTCTATCTGTCTGCACACATTTGATTGAGGGTAGTCACAGGCAAACAAGTGTAGCAGGACAGGACTTTAACAAGATGAAAAGAAAGGTAGGGGGGTTTCAGCCTGTTCTCTGCCTTTAGTTCTGGGCTTCCTCTAGCTAGAACGCATTTTGATATCCAAACTATTTCATCATGCATTTCTTCCTCTGGTGTGTATGTGTGGTATTGTATGTGTGTGTGTGGTATTGTATGTGTGTGTGTGTGTGGTATTGTATGTGTGTGTGGTATAGTATGTGTGAATGTGGTATGGTCTATGTGTGTGTGTGTGTTATGGTCTGTCTGTGTATGTGTGTGTGTGTAGTACAGTCTATGTGTTTGTGTGTGGTGTGGCAAGTCACGTGTGGTGTGATGTGATATGATATGATGTATGGTGTATAGAGCAGTATTGTGTGTGTGTGTGTGTGAGTGGTATGATCTGTCTGTGTGTGTGTGTGTGTGTGTTTGTGTGTGTGTGTGGTATGGTCTGTCTGTATGTGTGTGTGTGTGTGGTATTGTATGTGTGTGTGAATGTGGTATGGTCTGTGTGTGTGTGTGTGGTATGGTCTGTCTGTGTGTGTGTAGTATGGTCTATGTGTTTGTGTGTGGTGTGGTGTGGTAAGTCATGTGTGGTGTGATGTGATATGATATGATGTATGGTGTGTAGAGTAGTATTGTGTGTGTGTGGTATGGTATGTATGTGTGTGTGTGTTTGTGTGTGTGTCAGGTATGGTCTGTGTGTGTGTGTGTGGTATGGTCTGTGCGTGTGTGTGTGGTATGGTCTATGTGTGTGTGTTTGTGTGATATAGTCTGTGTGTGTGCGGTATGGTCTTTATGTGTGTGGTATGGTCTGTGTGTGTATGTATGTGGTATGGTCTGTGTGTGTGTGTTTGTGTGTGGTGTGGTAAGGCATTTATTGGGTGAGGTGATATGATGTGTGGTGTTATATGATTTGTGTGTGAGTGTGTAGTGTATATAGAGTAGTATTGTTTGTGGGTTGGTCAAGTGCCCTTGTTGCCACAGATGTTGTGGCTGCTACGGATGTTGTGGTTGTGTTACCTGTTGAGGAAGAAGGCCTGAGCTATGTAGTCGTAGTCTGCTTGGTGTCAGGTTTCTTCCTGTGCATTTTTGTTTTTTGGATAACCCAAAAATAAATATTTGCTGTGAGATATTTCACATGACCCCCATACTAGGCACTTACGTTCCGCTTAAATAAATGCATGACACAAGAAAGATGGGGTTATAAAGGCCGCAGCTTGCTTTATTGAGCACCATAAAAGCTTGCTTTATTGAACACCATTAATAATATATCCATAACATTACCAAATAATCAGTTAAACATTTCAATAAAACCCCCAGGGAGCTTGCCCATCCACAAAAGGTACCCTTCCTACCACTAAGAAGGGCACGCCCCCATGTAAAAATTCTCCCCTGCCAATCAAACAGGAGGTACCAACAATCCACTCTGATCAAAACCACCACCAAATAGGCAAGCAACCCAGCCACCCCAAAGCTGCGACATACAGATCAAACCACCTAAAAAAAAAAAAGCACCTGCTGTGACCCTGGTCCATGTCCCAAGGGCAGTGCGAGGAGAAACAGCAGCAGCTTCTCCTCACATGTTCTGGTTCTGAACTGCCACACTTCCACTACTTTCCACTACCTACCTTCATGAGGCCCAACCCACTGGCCCCAAAATGACCCCTTCACTTGGCCTCCATGGGGGTCACAGAACCCTTTCCTCAATGCTTTCCTTCAGGATTCCTCTTTATTTAGTTTAAATGTGCTGCTTGGTTCACTTTTACTTTTTGAACTGTCTTGGAAAAAAAATAAAAATAATATTTTTTTTTCTTAAGAGTTATTAACTTGAGGATGTTAATTAAGAAAGAGTTATGGGTTAGAGAGTTGGAATGGTACAAAAGCACAGAATTACAAGCGTACTAGCCAGGTGCGGATCCAAAGCCCAATATCCTTTAGGGGCAATGTGGCAGATTATCTTGTTGCAAAGTGACCTATTATTTTTGCTTTATAATAATTATTACTTCACACTCCAACGTCCTCCAGCAATAATTATAAATGTATTGTATTAAGCAGTGAAATAAAGGTGGGTGCTAAACATAGTGCCCTGGGCAAACCAAATATAGGGCATTATTTATGGAACAACCCTGGATAGAGGGTGTTAAATTATAGCACAATTGTGTATATAAACACAAACAAAGAGCCAGGATTCTAATAATGGGCAGCATAATGGGCACACATGCCCAATGTTATACAGTACTGTGCAAAAGTCTTACATCACCATTAGATTTGTTGTTTTAGCAAAATTTCAATGACATATTTATTTTTAATTTCAATGACATATTTATTTTTCTCTCAGAAAATATAAAAAAAAATTCAGAACACAATCGGCTAGATTACGAGTTTTGCATTAGAGAATATGCGGTGTTAACGAGCAGTTTTTTCTCCCCGCTCACTTACCTACAGCACTGGTATTACGGGTTTTTAGAAACCCGGCGTTAAAAGACAAGAAGTGAGCGTTGAGCAAAATTTTGCTCCATATCTCACTCCAATACCAGCGCTGCTTAAGTCAGCGGTGAGCTGGTCGTACGTGCTCGTGCACAATTTCCCCATAGGAATTAATGGGGAGAGCCGGCTGAAAAAAAGTCTAACACCTGCCAAAAAGCAGCGTAAAACTCAGTAATGCAGCCCCATTGATTCCTATGGGGAAACACATTTTATGTTTACACCTAACACCCTTACATGAACCCCGAGTCTAAACACCCCTAATCTTACACTTATTATCCCCTAATCTGCCGCCCCCGACATCGCCGCAACCTGCATAATATTTATTAACCCCTAATCTGCCGCTCCGGACACCGCCGCCACCTACATTATATTTATGACCCCCTAATCTGCTGCCCCCAACATCGTCGACACCTACATTATATTAATTAACCCCTAATCTGCCGTCCTCAATGTTGCCGTAACCTACCTACACTTATTAACCCCTAATCTGCTGCCCCCAACGTCGCCACCACTATAATAAAGATAATAACCCCTAAACCTTCACACCCCCTCCTCGCAAAGATTATTTAAATATTATTAAGCCCTAATCTGCCGTCCCTAACATCGCCGTCACCTACCTACATTTATTAACCCCTAATCTGCCACCCCCAACGTCGCCGCCACTATACTAAATGTATTAACCACTAAACCTAAGTCTAACCCTAACCCTAACACGCCCTAACTTAAATATAATTACAATAAATCTAAATAAATATTAATATTATTACCTAAATAATTCCTATTTAAAACTAAATACTTACCTATAAAATAAACCCTAAACTAGCTACAATATAACTAATAGTTACATTGTAGCTAGCTTAGGGTTTATTTTTATTTTACAGGCAAGTTTGTATTTATTTTAACTAGGTAGAATAGTTATTACATAGTTATTAACTATTTAATAACTACCTAGCTAAATAAATACAAAAGTACCTGTAAAATAAAACCTAACCTAAGTTACAATAACACCTAACACTACACTATAATTAAATAAATTTAATTAAATTAGCTAAAGTACAAAACCCCCCCACTAAATTACAGAAAACAAAAAACAAATTACAAGATATTTAAACTAATTACACCTAATCTAATAGCCCTATCCAAATAAAAAAAGCCCCCCCAAAATAAAAAAAACCCTAGCCTAAACTAAACTATCAATAGTCTTTAAAAGGGCCTTTTGCGGGCAGTTAGCTCTTTTGCGGCCCAAACCCTAACCTAAAAATAATCCAGACGGCATCTTCTATCTTCATCCATCCGACGCGGAGCGGCTCCATCTTCAAGATATCCGACGCGGAGCATCCTCTTCTTCCGACGACTGTTCCAATCAGCCAATAGAATGCGAGCTCAATCCTATTGGTTGATTGGATCAGCCAATGGGATTGAACTTCAATCCTATTGGCTGATTGCATCAGCCAATAGGATTTTTTCTACCTTAATTCAGATTGGCTGATAGAATTCTATAAGCCAATCGGAATCTAAGGGACGCCATCTTGGATGACGTCACTTAAAGGAACCTTCATTCGTCGGGTAGTCGTCGGAAGAAGAGGATGCTCCGCGTCGGATGTCTTGAAGATGGAGCCGTTCCACATCGGATGGATGAAGATAGAAGATGCCGTCTGGATGAAAACTCCTGCCCGTCTGGAGGACCACTTTGCCCGGCTTGGATGAAGACTTCTCCCAGCTACGTTGAGGACTTTGGCCAGGTTGGATGAAGATTTCTTCCTTGAGGATGGATGTCCGGTCTTCAGAACTGTAAGTCGATCTTCAGCGGGTTAGTGTTAGGTTTTTTTAAGGGTGTATTGGGTGGGTTTTATTTTTAGGTTAGGGTTTGGGCCGCAAAAGAGCACCCAAATGCTCTTTACAGGGCAATAGGGAGCTTAGGTTTTTTAGATAGTATTTTATTTGGGTTTTTTGTGTGGGTGGTGGGTTTTACTGTTGGAGGTTGTTTGTATTTTTTTTTACAGGTAAAAGAGCTGATTACTTTGGGGCAATGCCCCGCAAAAGGCCCTTTTAAGGGCTATTGATAGTTTAGTTTAGGCTAGGGTTTTTTTTTATTTTGGGGGGGTGCTTTTTTTTTATTTTGATAGGGCTATTAGATTAGCTATAAAAAAATATTTGGGATAATTTGATTTGCTATTTTTAGTAATTTAGTGTTTTGTTTGTTTTGTAACTTATTTTCGGCTAGATTATGAGTTTTGCGTTATGACTGAAAAAGCAGCGTTAAGGCTCTTTTTCACTACCGCTGCTATTACGAGTCTTGCAGGTATAGCTGTACCACACACTTTTTTGGCCGTAATGCAAATTAACTTACGCAATTTGTGTAAAGTCTTTTTTCAATGGGACTTCCATAGCGCCGGTGTTACGAGTCTGCCTGGGAGGCCAAAAAGTGAGCGGTACTGTCAGGGTGCCAGGAATCAGACTGAGACGAGAAGTGCAAAAATAATCACACCTTTATTAATAGCAAAAAATAATAAAAAAAGTCCACAAGTCAAATAACAAGCCAGGAGTCAAAACCAGAGCTGGTAGTCAGACGAGCCGAGTCAGGAGCCAAAGCAAGTAGTCAGACGAGCCAGAATCAGGAACAAGGAGAACAGCAGAGTCAGGAACAAGCCAGGGATCAGGAACCAGGAGGGACGTCAGACAGCCAGGTAATACACAGGAACAGGAACTCTCACAAACAGGTCTGAGACAATGCAAGGGCAAAGCATACTGAACAGAGGCCCTTTAAAAAAATAAGTGATGACATCACAATTATGAGACTGCAACCTGTCTCACATGGATGATGTACACCAGTCTGGCCATAAAAGGGCATGCAGGAAATGAGCAGCATCACACACTATGCACCAGAGTTAGCAAGAGAGGTGAGTAAAATGGCTGCCAGCAGCACATGGCAAACAAAGCAGGGAAAAAACCCTGACAGTACCCTCCCCTCAACAACCCCTCCCCCGCGGGAGGACAAAAGGCTTATTGGGGAAATGGGCATGGAAGCCATGGAGGAGGGCGGGAGCATGAACATCAGAGGAACCAAATACTGTACGTGGCCCCTGGACATACGAGAGTCAATAATGCTGCTGACCTCATATTCTTCATGGTTGTCAACAAAGATAGTAAGGGGATGAGGCAACACAGTGGTAAACTGATTACAAACCAATGGTTTCAAGAGGGAGACATGAAAAACATTGGAGATGCGTATTGCAGGAGGAAGGTCAAGAGCGTAGGCCACAGGATTGACCCGTTGGAGTATTCAAAAAGGACCAACATAACAGGGAGCCAGTTTATTGGAAGGTACACGGAGGTTCAAGTTGTGGGAGGACAGACAAACCCTGTCACCAACCTGTTAGGAAGGCGCGGGCAGACGCCTTTGATCAGCCTGGAACTTTTGGCGCTTCATAGAACGATGAAGGCAATCCTGAATCTGCACCAACGTGGAACGGCATTGCCGGAGATGCTCCTCCAAAACTGGAATACCCTGAGACATGAATGAATTGGGCAACAAGGATGGTTGAAACCCATAATTCGCCATGAACGGGGACGACTTGGAGGAAGCATTAATAGCACTATTATGAGCAAACTCTGCCCAAGGTAACAGTTCAGACCAATTATTGTGGTGATCTGAGACATAGCAATGGAGGAACTGTTCCAGAGCTTAATTAGACCGTTCTGCAGCCCCATTGGATTGAGGGTGATATGCCGAGGAGAAGGAAAGCTGGATCCCCATTTGAGCACACAAGGAACGCCAAAATCTGGAGACAAACTGGCTACCCCGGTCCAACACTATCTCCTTGGGTAACCCATGTAAATGGAAGACCTCCCGGGCAAAAATTGAAGCAAGCTCCTGAGCAGTAGGCAACTTCTTCAAGGGAATACAATGCGGCATTTTAGAAAAACGGTCAACCACCATAAGGATAACAGTATTGCCATTGGAAACAGGGAGCTTGACAATGAAGTCCATGGAAAGATGTGTCCAAGGATGCTCACCATTAGCAATAGGTTGAAGAAAACCCAGAGGAAGACGTTGAGTAGTCTTATTCTGTGCACAAACTGAGCAGCAGGCAACATACGCAGCAACATCAGAACGAAGACCTGGCCACCAGAATTGTCGAGTAACAGACCAAATCATTTGGTTCTTGCCTGGGTGACCTATGGCTTTAGGATAGTGGTAAGTTTGCATAAGTTTAGTTCGAAGATTCTCAGGAAAAAAACACTTACCACTAGGTTTCTCAGGAGGTGCATTGGTTTGTGCAGCCAGGATCTCCTCCCCCAAGGAAAAAGTCAAATTAGTACATATGGTAGCCAAAATATGGTCAGGAGGTATAACTGGAGTAGGTAAAGACTCCTCCTTGGACAGAGGCGAAAATTGTCGAGAGAGGGCATTAGCCCTAACATTCTTACTACCAGGCAGGTAGGAGACCACATAATTAAACCGAGACAAAAATAGCGCCCATCTGGCCTGTCGGGGCGACAAACATTTTGCTTCAGATAGATACGTTAAATTCTTGTGGTCAGTAAGAATGAGCACTGGTACGCTAGTATCCTCAAGAAGATGTCTCCATTCCTTAAGTGCCAAAATTATGGCCAGTAATTCCCTGTCACCAATTTCATAATTGTACTCCGCTGGAGACAATTTCTTAGAGAAGAAAGCGCACAGATGCAAGGAACCGTCAGGGGTAGGACATTGAGACAAAAGGGCACCTACCCCAGTCTCAGACGCATCGACCTCAAGAATGAAAGGCAGGGCAGGGTTAGGATGAGCCAGAACTGGAGCAGCAGCAAAGGCAGTCTTAAGACTATCAAAGGCCTTAATGGCAGTAGGAGACCAAAGGAGTGGATCATTCTCTTTATGGGTCATGTCTGTGATAGGTTTGACCAAGGAAGAAAAGTTTTTAATAAACTTTCTATAGTAATTGGCGAACCCCCCAAAAAAACATTGAATAGACCGAAAACCAACTGGGTGAGGCCACTACAGTACTGCAGACAACTTGTCAGGATCCATGGAGAACCCTGCAACGGAGATAACATAACCTAGGAAGGTTACTTGAGTCTGATGGAACTCACATTTCTCAAATTTACAAAACAATCCGTTCTCACGTAGTCTCTGAAGAACCCGTGTAACATCAGAATGATAAGCCTCAAGCGTGGGTGAGTGTATGAGGATGTCGTCTAAATATATAACACACTGTTGCAACATATCTCGTAGGACATCATTCATAAATTCCTGGAAAACAGCAGGAGCATTACATAGGCCAAAGGGCATTACAAGATACTCATAATGCCTGCTCCTGGTGTTAAATGCTGTTTTCCATTTGCGGCCCTCCTTGATCCTAACGAGATTGTACGCTCCTCTAAAATCAAGTTTAGAAAAGACCGTAGCTCCCTTGAGGTGGTCAAAGAGTTCCGTAATGAGCAGAATAGGGTAAGCATTCTTAATGGACGATTAAGAACCCTATAATCGATGCATGGTCTTAACTCGCCACCCTTTTTCTTCACAAAGAAGAAGCTAGCCCCTGTAGGAGAGCAGGCTTTGCGGATTATCCGCCCGCGATAGAGTATTGGCAACATACTCCTCCATAGCACAATTCTCTACAACAGACAGAGGGTAAACCCCCGAGGAGGAATGGCTCCGGGTTGCAGGTCTATGGCATAATCGTAAGACCGGTGAGGAGGCAACGTACCGGCACGCACCTTGTCAAAAATGTCTAGGAACTCTTGGTACTCCTCTGGCAATTGAGATACCAAAGAAGTGCACAAGACTTTAACTGGTTTCCGAAGACAAGTGGAAATACATTGTGGAGACCACGACAACATTTCGGACCTGCGCCAGTCGAGACTGGGATTGTGCTTTTGAAGCCAGGGATAACCCAGAATAACTGGAAAATGCTGAGAATTTATCACCTGGAATTGGAGGGTTTCAAAATGTAGAGCCCCAACAGCCATGAATAACAGAGCGGTCTCGTGAGTAACGAGTGCGGGCTGAAGGTGCCTGCCATTGATGGCCTCAATAGCAACTGGAAAGGACCGAGGCAAAACAGGAATGGAGTGCTTTGATGCAAAAGCACTGTCAATGAAATAGCCCGCAGCATCGGAGTCAACAAGAGCCTAAAAATACACAAAATAACACTAAGTTACAAAAATAAATAAACACTAAGTTACACAAAATAAAAAATAAATTATCAAATATTTAAACTAATTACACTTAATCTAAGAGCCCTATGAAAATAAAAAAAGCCCCCCAAAATAAAAAACCCTAGCCTACAATAAACTACCAATGGCCCTTAAAAGGGCCTTTTGCGGGGCATTGCCCCAAAGAAATCTGCTCCTTTACCTGTAAATAAAAATACAAATACCCCCCCAACAGTAAAACCCACCACCCACACAACCAAACCCCAAAATAAAAACCTAATCTAAAAAACCTAAGCTCGCCATTGCCCCATTGTAATGGCATTGCCCTTAAAAGGGCATTCAGCTCTTTTTCCTTGCCCAAACCCCTAATCTAAAATTAAAACCCACCCAATAAACCCTTAAAAAAACCTAACACTAATCCCCGAAGATCCACTTACAGTTTCTGAAGACCCGACATCCATCCTCAACGAAGCGGCAGAAGTCCTCAGCAAACCCGGCAGAAGTCTTCATCCAAGCAGGCCGAAGTCTTTATCCAACTGGGCAGAAGTCTTCATCCAGACGGCATCTTCTATCTTCATCCATCCGGCGCAGAGCGACTCCATCTTCAAGACATCCGGCGCGGAGCATCCTCTTCTTCCGATGTCTTCTTTACAATGAGGTTTCCCTTTAAATTACATTATCCAAGATGGCGTCCTTTACATTCCAATTGGCTGATGGAATTCTATCAGCCAATAGGAATTTGTATTTTTTATTTACAAGTAATAGAGCTGATTTCTTTGGGGCAATGCCCCGCAAAAGGCCCTTTTAAGGGTCATTGGTAGTTTATTGTAGGCTAGGGTTTTTTTTTATTTTGGGGGGGCTTTTTTATTTTCATAGGGCTCTTAGATTAGGTGTAATTAGTTTAAATATTTGATAATTTATTTTTTTGTAACTTAGTGTTTGTTATTTTTTGTAACTTAGTTGTTAGTTTTTTGCAACTTTGTAATTTGTAATTGTAGAATTAAATTATTTAAGTAGGGTTAGGTTTTTAAATATGTAATATAGTTAATTTAATTGGTAGTTTAATGTAATTTTATTATAACAGTTAGGGTAGATTAATTAGTAGTTTAATATAGTTTAATGTAATTTTCGCATAATAGTTAGGGTAGGTTCATTATTAGTTTAATATAGTTTATTGTAATTTTAGTATAATGGTTAGGGTAGGTTAATTAATAATTTAATATAGTTTAATTTAAATCTAAAGGTAAGTTTAAATTTATTATAAGATAGGGATGAGTTAATATTTAATGTAAAGTTAAGGGGTTGTTAGGTTTAGGGGTTAATAGGTTAATTTAGTTTATGGCGATGTGGGGGGCTGGCGGTTTAGGGGTTAATAGGTTTAGTAAGTGGTGGTGATGTGGGAGGCCAGGGGTTTAGGGGTTAATACATTTAGTTAGTGCGGCGGGGTCCGGGAGCGACGGGATAGGGGTTAATAACTTTATTTAGTTGCAGCGGGGTCCGGGAGCGGCAGGATAGGGGTTTAGTATAGTGGCGGTGTTTAGTGACAGTATATGAATAAAGCTGGGAAAAAGCCGAATAGCAGCGAGATTGATGACTGTTAGTTAGCAACAGTCTGCTGCTCATCACCCCGTACTTGGTGCGCGTCTTTTTGACAGCTTTTTATATAAATATGGAGAGCGTATTCAGGTCCATGGTGGCGATGTTAGGCGATGTCAGACGAGCGTATTGGTGCCGTTGAATGCAAGTAAGTTGACAGCTTGATAAGTAGGCCTCTCTATATGAGACACAGAGGATATAGAATCCACTATATAAAGTATCTTATCAAAGGTTATCTCTAAATATGCATTGAATATATTGCAAAATAGGAGGACTAGATTTGAAATTTGTAACTTAAACATCTCAGGCATGCAAGTAGAACTGCCTCTACTAAATCATGGCTTGTTCTACAAGGGGTAGTATATATAAGGGTTCTTAAAGTATAAGGTCAAATGCATAAACATCTAACACTAAGCATGTCAAATTTCAGGAAAGTTTCGAGTATATATTAGTATATATTAGTATAAATTATATGTGCTCTGCAGCTTGATAGTAATATAAAGTAGAAAATAAGAAATATTAGCTCCAATTGACATCGATACCCTTATATAAAATAGATGTTGATAGTAATTCAGTCATAAATCATATGTAGAACAGGCATGTCTAAGTAACAATAGAATAGGAGATGAGCAGCAATAAATATGTTAGAACGTAGATCTGGCTCTAGTAACTTCTGAAAGAAACATCAAGACAGATATTTCTACATCTCAAATGCTTGGATGTGAAATATTAAATTGTGATGTAATATTGTAAACCTCCATTAATGTGTTCTATGTTATAAATCTAAGAGAGAATGAAAAGTTACGTCTTGACTTAATAGACTAACAGCCATTGGAGACTAGGACCAGAGTTCTATATACTTAATTATAAAACTTAAGCAAACGGAAAAAGTCCTGCTAACAAAATAATTTAAAGATAATAGTTTATGAAAGGATTCTATGTCTAGCCCACTCCAGATCAAATTAGGATACCTTCAGGATCAAAACGAACATCTCCCTTGTAGAGTTGAAGCAATAAAAGCCATTAGCAAACTGTGAAGGTTCACAAGACATACCATGGCAGAACCGCAGCATATTACTCCTCTTCTATTACTCCTCTGGGCCCAAAATGGAATAAACAGTTGAGTAGCTTCCACATAGCTGGTCGTTTGCACCCAGGTAGGCAGCATGGAGAAATGAGGCATGGGGGTCTATTTATCAAGCACTGAACAGAGCTTGATGCCCCTTGTTTCTGGCGAGCCTCACCAAAAACACAAGTTATGAAGCAGCAGTTTAAAGACTGCTGCTCCATAACCTGTCTGCCTGCTCTGAGGCTGCGGACAGAAATCAACCAGATCGAATATGATCGGGTTGATTGACACCCCCTGCAAGAGGCCAATCTGCAGGGGGCGGTATTGCACCAGAAGTTCACTAGAACTGCTGGTGCAATGATAAATGCGGACAGCGTATGCTGTCGGCATTTATCGATGTGCGGCGGACATGGTTTGCTATAGCGGATCTTGTCCGTCCGCACAATGATAAATGGACTCCAAAGACTCTGGACAGACAGGCTCTGGTGCAACTGCCCTAGGGTTCCCAAACCTATTCATTTCTGATTCAACTGCAAGTTCAGATAGTGTCAGCGGGTCAGCTAGGAGGGTTTCACAGAGGGAACCTCCGGCTCCAGGGGTCTTTGTAGATAGGATCTTTAGCTCCCGAGATCTCAGAGCCGTCTAATAACCAATCTGAAGTCACACTTTGCTGCTTCTAATTTAGCTTAGGATGTTTTGTAGGATATTCTTTTTTTAGAATACATTTTTTTAGTTGTTTATTAAAAGCAAAAGAGCTGAAAACTGTAGGGCAATGTCCTACAAAATGTCCTTAAAAGGGCAATCTTTTTTTTTTTTGGATAGGGATATTTTTAAGGTACGTCTGCAATGGGCATTGTGGCGATTTATGGGTTAATAGCTTTAGGGATTACTAGTGTAGCTTGCTTAGCTTGTACTGTGGGTGGAGGCACATAAAGGGGTTAATAGTTTAGTGTAGGATTGCATTTATATACAATGTTAAAATGATGTGCATTGTCATGTATAATGCATATAATTTAAATGTTTCATAAACAGATTAGAATTTGTAACAAAGTAACAAATGCACATGTCTACTATACATAGCCATAATAGGGCTAGATTACAAGTGGAGCACTAACTCATTTGTGAGCGTGCGATAAATAACCAACCATTACAAGTAACTGGTGATTGCTACCTCAAACTCACAGAAGCACAGTAGCAATTAGTGTTTATAAAACTAACCAGAGATGAGATCTCTGGTTAATTTTATAAATATCAACCAGATGCACCCAAAATCAAGTGTAATATACTTTATTACAAATTAAAGATAATAGCATCTATATTTTTTAATAAAGTAACAGCAATAAGCAGTTATGAGGGTATAAAGTTGCTGGGTGTGTGGTGTTAGAAAAAGAAAACGGCACTGAAAAGTGCCTTTATATAGCGGTCTATGGGAACTGTGTGTTCCCAGTAAATATACATATGTATATGCTTCTATACATATATATTTATATAGACATATGGGCCTCTATTTATCAAGCCGTCGACTTTCTTGCATTCGACGGCCCCAATACGCTCGCCTCAGATCACCTAACATCGCCGCCGCGGACTTGAATACGCTCTCCAAAATTATCAAGAAAGCTGTCAAAAAGCCGCGAACCAAGTACGGAGCGATGAGCAGTGGGCTGTTGTTAACTAACAGTCATCGATCTTGCGCTCTTCGGCTTTTTTACAGCTTTCTTACTATACTGTCACTAAGCACCCATACTATACTATACTGTTTACCCCCTATACCGCCGCTCCCGGAGCCCCCCGCAACTAAATAAAGTTATTAACCCCTAAACTGTCGCTCCCGGAGCCCACCACACCTACATAAAGTTATTAACCCCTAAACCGCCGCTCCCGGAGCCCACCGCCACCTACATTATACATATTAACCCCTAATCTGCCGCCTCCACCTACATAAAGTTATTAACCCCTATCCTGCTACTCCCGGACCCCGCCGCAACTAAATAAAATGTTTAACCCCTAAACCGATGATCCCCGAGCCCACCGCCACCTACATTACATTTATTAACCCCTAATCTGCCCCCCCTATACCGCCGCCACTATATTAAATGAATTAACCCCTAAACCTAAGTCTAACCCTAACCCTAACACCCCTAACTTAAATATTATTTAAATAAATCTAAATAAATTTACTAATATTAACTAAATTATTCCTATTTAAAACTAAAAACTTACCTATAAAATAAACCCTAAGCAAGCTACAATATAACTAATAGTTACATTGTAGCTAGCTTAGGGTTTTTATTTTTATTTTGCAGGCAAGTTTGTATTTATTTTAACTAGGTAGAATAGTTACTTAATAGTTATTAACTATTTAATAGCTACCTAGCTAAAATAAAGACAAATTTAACTATAAAATAAAACTTAACCTAAGGTACAATTACACCTAACACTACACTACAATTAAATAAATTAAATTAATTAACTAAAATTACCTATAATTAAATACAATTAAATAAAATTAACTAAAGTACAAACAAAAAAAACACTAAATTACAGAAAATAATAAAATAATTACAAGAATTTTAAACTAATTACACTTAATCTAATCCCCTAATAAAATAAAAAAGCCCCCCAAAATAATAAAAAGCCCTACCCTATACTAAGTTACAAATAGCCCTTAAAAGGGCCTTTTGTGGGGCATTGCCCCAAAGTAATCATCTCTTTTACCTGTAAAAAAAAATACAATAACCCCCAACATTAAAACCCACCACCCACACACCCAACCCTACTCTAAAACCCACCCAATCCCCCCTTAATAAAACCTAACACTAACCCCCTGAAGATCACCCTACCTTGAGCCGTCTTCACCCAACCGGGCCTAAGTCCTCAATGAAGCCGGGCGAAGTGGTCCTCCAGACGGGTAGAAGTCTTCATTGAATCCGGGCAGAAGAGGTCTTCCAGACAGGCAGAAGTCTTCATCCATGCAGTATCTTCTATCTTCTTCCATCCAACGAGGAGCGGCTCCATTTTGAAGACAACCAACGCGGAGCATCCATCCAGACCGACGACTACCCGACGAATGATGGTTCCTTTAAATTACGTCATCCAAGATGGCGTCCCTTGAATTCCGATTGGCTGAAAGAATTCTATCAGCCAATCGGAATTAAGGTAGGAAAAATCCTATTGGCTGATGCAATCAGCCAATTGGATTGAAGTTCAATCCGGTTGGCTGATCCAATCAGCCAATAGGATTGACCTTGCATTCTATTGGCAGTTCCAATCAGCCAATAGAATGTGAGGTCAATCCTATTGGCTGATTTCATCAGCCAATAGGATTTTTCCTACCTTAATTCCGATCAGCCAATCGGAATTCAAGGGACGCCATCTTGGATGACGTCATTTAAAGGACCAGTCATTTGTCGGGTAGTCGTCGGTCTGGATAGATGCTCCGCGTCGGATGTCTTCAAGATGGAGCCGCTCCTCATCGGATGGATGAAGATGGAAATGCTGCATGGATGAAGACTTCTGCCCGTCTGGAGAACCTCTTCTGCCCGGTTAGATGAAGACTTCGCCCGGCTTCGTTGAGGACTTAGGCCCGGTTGGGTGAAGACGGCTCAAGGTAGGGTGATCTTCAAGGGGTTAGTGTTAGGTTTTATTAAGGGGGTATTGGGTGGGTTTTAGAGTAGGGTTGGGTGTGTGGGTGGTGGGTTTTAATGTTGGAGGGGTTGTATTTCTTTTTTTACAGGTAAAAGAGCTGATTACTTTGGGGCAATGCCCCGCAAAAAGCCCTTTTAAGGGCTATTTGTAATTTAGTATAGGGTAGGTATTGTTATTATTTTGGGGGGCTTTTTTATTTTATTAGGGGGTTTAGATTAGGTGTAATTATTTTAAAACTCTTGTAATTATTTTTTTATTTTCTGTAATTTAGTGGGGGGGGGTTTGTACTTTAGTTAATTTTATTTAATTGTATTTAATTGTAGGTAATTGTATTAAATTGTAGTTAATTAATTGAATTTATTTAATTGTAGTGTAGTGTTAGGTGTAATTGTAACTTAGGTTAGGATTTATTTTACAGGTAATTTTGTATTTATTTTAGCTAGGTAGTTATTAAATAGTTAATATCTATTTAATAATTATTGTACCTGGTTAAAATAAATACAAACTTGCCTGCAAAATAAAAATAAATCCTAAAATAGCTACAATGTAATTATTAATTATATTGTAGCTATCTTAGGGTTTATTTTACAGGTAAGTATTTAGTTTTAAATAGGAATAATTTATGTAATTATAGGAATATTTATTTAGATTAATTTAAATAATATTTAAGTTAGGGGGGGTGTTAGGGTTAGACTTAGGTTTAGGGGTTAATAAAATTAATATAGTGGCGGCGGTGTAGGGGGGGCAGATTAGGGGTTAATAAATATAATGTAGGTGGCGGTGGGCTCCGGGAGTGTTGGTTTAGGGGTTAAACACTTTATTTAGTTGCGGCGGGATCCAGGAGCGGCGGTTTAGGAGTTAATAACTTTATATAGTTGCGGCGGGGTTCCGGGAGTGGCGAATTAGGGGTTAATAACTTTATTTAGTTGCGGCGGGGTCGGGGAGCGGCGGTTTAGGGGTTAATAAGTATAATGTAGGTGGCGGCGGTGTCAGGGCGGCAGATTAGGGGTTAATAAGTATAAAGTAGGTGGCGGCAGTGTAGGGGGGGCAGATTAGGGGTGTTTAGACTCGGGGTAGATGTTAGGGTGTTAGGTGTAGACATTTCCCATAGGAATCAATGGGATATCGGGCAGCAGCGAACATGAGCTTTCGCTGATGTCAGACTCCCATTGATTCCTATGGCATCCGCCGCCTCCAGGGCGGCGGATTAAAAACCAGGTACGCTGGGCCAGAAAAGTGACGAGCGTACCTGCTAGTTCTTTGATAACTAGCAAAAGTAGTTAGATTGTGCCGAACTTGCGTTCGGAACATCTGTAGTGACGTAAGCATCGATATGTGTCGGACTGAGACCGGCGGATCGTATGTTACGTCACTAAATTCTACTTTTGCCGGTCTCTAGCCTTTGATAACTAAGGCAAATCAGGCTCACCACAAATACACTGCGGGATTCCAAAAAGTGCGAGAGGACATGATACAATGTAGCGTATTATGTCCGCCGCACATCGATAAATGCTGACAGCATACGCTGTCGGCATTTATCATTGCACAAGCAGTTCTTGTGAGCTGCTTGTGCAATGCCACCCCCTGCAGATTTGCAGCTAATCTACCGCTCGCAGGGGGTGTCAATCAGCCAGATCGTATACGATTGGGTGGATTGATGTCCGCGGCCTCAGAGCAGGTGGACAAGTTATGGAGCAGTGATCTTTAGACCGCTGCTTCATAACTACTGTTTCCATTCAGATCTTGATAATTCGGCCCCAACAGGTGTTGTGAGGCAGGACGGAAGCCTGTTGCAGGGGGCGATATCTACCGCAACTTTTAGGTCGCTCCTGTTGGGAACAGAAGCTTTGGCTGCAACCTTCTGGAATGCATGGCTGCCACGTGGGCTGGAAGAGAGACAACATAAACGAACCTGGGTACACCATTACATCTAGTCATAGACAACTTATACCACAGGTCTCACACCTATAATTGTGCTGCATCTATACAAAAGTAGCAGACAATTTGCTCCCACACGTGGTGGACGCCCTGGGATAAAGCCCTGATAGGGGGTATAGCACAAGCGGCAAGTGCCTAGTTCAAGTTTGAGACTTTACTGTTACATAATTAAAGGCATACATGGTGAGCAGCCCTAAAACTGAAAATATACACCTGGCAGATCGTTTAAAATATTTTTGGACTGTGATTTGTGAAATTTTGCATGCCCAATACCGCAGAAGTACAGCATATGGAAGTAGTGACTACTGTGTTGTGTGTCTTTGACCCTCAGCCTTTATCAATCCTTACCATTTTTGTAATTACTAATGGACAGGTTCTTGACCTCACAAAGGATGTCGCAAAGGATTAAGCCACAAGAGAGGAGAGCTAAGGGGATCCCTGAAGCTACAGTACACTCCCCAACTGGGGTGAATGATAATACCCACACAGAGGCCCCATTACAACCAGCGGAGCAGCAAGTGACTACCCTGCTCCTAGCTAAATTAGATAACCTACAAAAGGCATTGATTCCCTCACTACTGAAGTAAAACAGTTTAATTCCAGATTGACAGTGGCGGACCAACGCATATCTGATCTGGAGGATGGTCACAATTCTGCTTCCACCCAGCTAAAGGAGCTGATTAAGCAAAAATATTTTCCTGCACCAGATCAATGATTTGGAGAATCGCTCTTGCAGGAACAATGTCAGGCTGGTTGGACTGCCAGAGAAAGTTCGTCCTTCTGAGCTATTGTAATTTGCAGAGCACTCCCTTCCTAATCTCTTGAAGGTCCCAGCTGAATCTAGCTAGAAAATGTATATTTTGTAAATGGATGAACAGGTGCGCTCCATCTGTGTTGCTTTTGAAACACATGTTACTGAAGTATGTAATGTATGAACAGCATGACACCATGTTGGATATAACCTTGAGAATCTCATGTTTCTTGGCTAAGTGGAAATGTTATTTGGAGAGCTTGGACCTCCCACTTCAAAAACAACTCTTAGCACCCTTTAAGAACATGTTGGTACATGCTTGAGGCAAATCTGAGGGGTGATTGGGATATCTGGAGTGAGTAGCTGGTGGATGACTGATACCTAATGATTACACTGATATCTGTTGGATCCGGTGATCTCTCACAGCTTTGTTTTGTTTTGTTGTTTTATTTTGTTTAGTTTGTCTCGTTTGTACAGTTTGAGTTTACTTAAGTTTACTTAAGCTAATTTAGAAATTGTTTAAGACAGCGAATACTGTCTTTGTCTGAGACGCTTTTCTAAGAAACTGCACATGTTGGCTGTGCAGTTTCTACTGTTGAACTAAGTTTACAAAAAAAAAAGACATGTCAAGAATGGACACGTACCTCTGAAGACTTCTGAAAGACTTTCATTAACTTTGGGTAAATGCTGCAGGACTTTGCGGCAGGGACTATGTTCATTATCAGATTGGTACCAATTGTGGATTATTGTTATTGTGTGTATTTTGCAAATGATTGACATGTCAAAATAAAATGTTGAAAAAAAATATGCTCACGTTTTGTTAATATCATAAAAATTGTGTATTATTATCATTATTCTTTACTGCATTATGTACTATATCAGTTTGAAGTGTGGGGATATTATAAGGCCGATTTATCAAGCTCCGAATCGAGCTTGTTTCCCCTGTTTCCGCTGTCGGCATTTAACATTGCACAAGCATTTCTGGTGAACTGCTTGTGCAATGCCGCCCCCTGCAGATTTGCGCCCCCTGCAGATTTGTGGCCGCAAGCAGGGGGTGTCAATCAACCCAATCATATACGATTGGGTGGATTGATGTCCCCAGCCTCAGAGCAGGCAGACGAGTTAAGGAGTAGTGGTCTTAAGACTGCTGCTTCTTAACTCCTTTCTCCGGCGAGCCTGAAGACTCGCGCGGAAACAGATGCATTGGGGCCAATACGGAGATTGTTAAATCGGCCCCTATATGTCTAGATAATATTTGTTTGGCTTCTAATTCTGGAGGAAGTCCTTTATCCCGTGTATTTATTCTATTTAATACACTTTCAGGTGACTATTGAGGTGCTATCCTATATATATATTTTCATATATAATTATATGTTAATATGTGTAAATACACATATTAACACATAAATATATATGTATATATTTATATACATATATATTTATAATTTGCTGCCATTTCTTTGGACTTATCCCCTTCACTGAGCTAGTTCTCATGCCGTGTTTCATGGCTTGAGAACGAGGCTCCCATTGGAGCCTATGGAAGCGTGCTCTCATGAGCACAATGCTTCCCAGCAATGCAAACGTAAGCTCACGCTCACATTGTGCTCAACTTGTAATACCTGCACACATTTGTATGCGCTGGTATTACTCAGTGGAGAGCAAATATTGCTTTCGGCAAAGCAATATTTTGCACTCCACTTGTAATCTAGCCCATAGTGTTTTATTGAAACAAGAACCAATTGTGGACAGTATTTTATAAAAGTAAAATAGTACAAAACATTTAAGATGCCATATGAAAGATGCCAAAATTGGTTTTCAAAAGGTCAAAGTTGTTGAAGACAAAAAATCCAAAAATTATGAGAAAATCTGCTTTAAAAGTTTTCTGATGCATTGTATTAAAGAAACATTAAACCCACAATTTATATTTCATGATTAATATAGAGCATGCACGTTTAAACAACTTTTCAATTTACTTCTATTATCAAGTTTTCTTAATTCTTTTGGTATCCTTTGCTTAAAAGCATACATAGGTAGGCTCAGAAACAGCAATGCACTACTGGGAACTAGCTGCTGATTTGTGGCTGCTCATATATGCCTCTTGCCATTGGCTCACCCAATGTGTTATGCTAGCTCTCACTAGTGCATTACTGCATTGCTTTAGCAATCATGAAAGGTTTCATGTCCTTTTAATACTGTCAAGTTATCTCCATCCAAAGTATTGGAGGAGTTTACATGGTATAAAACCACTTGAAAACTCAATAGTGCATTTTCTAAAAATATTATTTATAAATAAATGTTATAGAATTGAATTGAATGTATCTTTGAGACAAATGTCAAACACACAGCTTTTATTGCTGGTTTCTATGCCCAAAGTTTCCTGTTCGCCGGAAATGTAAGTTAAGAAGCAGCGGTCATAAGACTGCTACTCCTTAACTTGTCCCCCACCTAAAAGATCAGGATGATTAGCACCCCCTGCTAGTGGCCTATTGGCCGCAAATGTGCAGGGGGCATCATTGCACAAGCGTTTCACA